>NC_081411.1:784002245-784232245 GCF_030272615.1 Cryptomeria japonica | reverse complement strand
TGAATGAAATTGCTGCGGAAAATACTAGGTTAAGTAATACGGCCATTTTCTTTGCATGTGTTGATGTTGAGAAATATCCATCTAGGAAATTTTTAGATGACTCGTTTCATAATCTCTAGAATTTAAAATTAGGGCTTAAAATATCATTTTGCAATCAAATTCAAAAGGGTGTCTACCTTATTTTTTTCAATTCTCTCGAGGCTCAAAGGGAGGCACTAAAGCATTAATACTAGACAGTGGGGAATACTTCCTTCCATGTCTTAGCTTGGTCTTTAGAGGTAGTTGGTGATGAGGTTCTCGCACTGTCCTCCCCTAGGTGGGTCATCCTCAAGGATGTCCCCCCCTTCCTCTAGTATTTTCATCCACAGTTAATGGAACCTTTTGGAAAAATGATCCGTATTGATGAAATGACCCACCTCGTCCCTAACCTGGATGCCAGAATGCTTGTGTCGATTAAGCCAAATATTGATATCCCACCATCTTTAACCCTAAATGTCAATGAAGAAACCTTTCTCTGCCCTATTGAAATTCTTGGAGGATTAAATGCATGCTTTTTCTGCAAAAAAGAAGGTCATCTTCGGAAAACTTACCCAATCATTAATCACAGAAATCATAAACCCAACATTAACTCAATTGATGCTTCCACAAACCCTAGAACCAAGATTTTTCATCACTCATCCACCCCACTCCCTGTTAACAAAGAAGCTGCTATTCCCATCACCAATTCTTCAAAATTAAAACCCATGCACATTGATCACATGCCCCTTGTCTCAGACCAACTCGGTCCAGCCTCTGACCCAACAACTGGTCCTTCAGAATCACCCTCTGACTATTTTCAGTTGGTCACTTCTAGGAAGTATAGGAGGAAAATTAGCAACCTAAATGCCCCTAATAAGAACCATCCTAATATCCCAACTATCAGCCAAGGAATGGGCATCTCTGATTACCCCCTCCCTACAAATTATAGCTCATCCGCTCCCACTCGAACCCCGATGAACTTTGTTGTAAGAAAAATGGTTAAAAAACTTGAGAACCCTAGTTGAAGTGCTGATGTTGCTAGCACCAGTGATAACCTTGCATGTGTGATGATCATATCTGAAACCCCCAAGAATTCAAACTCCTCATCACCTACAGGGCTTACTCGTGAAGTTAACATCACCAACCCTTTAACAGCCTATATGCACGAAGAGTTAGAAGATAATCATGTTATTCAATTAATCTATGCCAATAAGTGTCTTGAAGAAATTAGGTCTAGCACAGTGCTCCTTGGCTTTCCAGACTCCTAGATATCTGGGTCCGACATAGGAGGAATTGCAGCTACTAGGAATGAACCATCTGAAATTAGTGAAGATGAGGACGACCTTATGAAAGGATCCTCCTTGACTAAAAAGAAAGGTAGGCCTATGGGCGCCAAGAATAAAAAGAAATATGGAGATTTTTTGCGGTCTCCCTAGTTGAACCTCTTAACCCTCCTCTCTAATGAAATACATCTCTTGGAATATTAGAGGCCTTGAGTCGCCTGATAGGAAGTTTTTCATCAAAAGTTCTCTGAGCCACCACAAGAACATAGATTTCTTGATGCTGCAAGAACTTAAATCTGTGGGTTTCCATCTTGACAACTCACTTGACTTTTTTTGGAGAGATGCAATCAAAATCTGCCCCAACCACCCAAAAGGAAAGGGAGGAGTTGGCCTTCTTATCTCCCCTAAGTGGGCAAGAAACATTAGGAATAAAGGGATCTCCCCATGCAACAGAGCAGCCTGGGCTACCCTAGATATTAGGGGTTCCAGCTTTGGCATTTTCTCTATATATGCACCTAATGACTACAAGGAAAGAGTGTCCCTTTGGATCTGGTTAACTTCCCTCCCAGGTATCACCTAGATAGTGGCTGGAGATTTCAATATGACTGAGCATCAATATGACAAGGCTGGGGGACTTCCTTTTGAATGGAAAAATGTAAAAAAACCTCATTGGAACAAACTTAAACAAAAAATCCAGTTATTTGACCCCCTCAAGGGCACTAAAACTACTGCTTCTAACCTGTGGTACACTTGGTGCAACTTTCAACAAGATCACAATCGTATTTATTCCAAACTGGATAGATTTTATGTTAACAATGACTTCTTCTCCTTCTCCCCTAACCACTTTGGGAGTGTGGTTGTTGTCCTGCCAGTTACCCTTTCTGACCATTTCTCTATCCTTGCGGTCATTAACACCAAAAATGCTATCCCCATCAGTAGCCCCTGTAGAAAGAAATTTATTCTCAACACCTCCCTCCTCAAAGACCAAGATGTTCTAGGTGCCCTTAAGGTAGTCAGGTTCTTCAACCTTCAGCCTTAGCCTCCCCAATCCTACACTCTTAGGTGGATAAGGAATGTCTCCTCCTAGCAAAAAGTACTCCAAACCATTTGTCAAAAGAAAGCCAAAGAGTTCAGAGCCATGGAAAAAAATCTCACCCATCACCTCCATTCCCTAGAGTAGGATATTCAGACTAACCCCTCCTCCCCTACCTTGGCCAAGCATGTTTCTAAAGCCAGAGATATCCTCAGAAAGCACCAGGAGGTTAAAATCAGGGGAGCCTTCATTAGAGCTCGCAACCACTGGCTCTAATTTGGAGATAAAGGCTCCAAAATCTTCTTTAACCTCCTTAAGCAGAAACAAAACAGAGAAAAAATTGATAGAATAACTTTAGACAACAAGGAACTCCTGGATCTCAATGATATCAAAAAGGCCTTCAAAATGTTCTATAGAACTCTCTTTACCTCAAAATATAATGAGGCCTCGAAAGAGGCTCAACACAAATGTAGTACCATCATCTCTAAAAGAATCTCCGAAGATAATACTCTCCTCCTCAAAGCTAGGATCTTTATACAAGAAATTGTCAATGCCATTAAAGCCCTCAAGGATAATAAGGCCCCAGGCCCCGATGGTCTCCCTACGGAGTTCTATAAAGCCAATCTTGAATGGGTCACGCATGACCTCTATGACATATACAATGAAGCTCTTGACAATGGCACCCTAGGGGAATTCATAAATAAAGGTATTGTTAAACTCATCCCTAAAGAAGGAGACAAAGTGCTCATTAAGAATTGGAGGCCAATCACCCTCCTCAATGTCTCCTACAAAATCCTTTCCAAAGCCTTAGCTACCTGCCTTGAAAAGATTCTTCCAAAATTCATTTTCTCTACCCAAACTGGATTCATTAAAGGCAGATACATATTGGAAAACCTTGTCACTAGTTGGGAATCCATGGAATGGGCTAGAACCTCTAACTAGGACATTGCCATATTCTTTGTGGACTTTGAAAAAGCCTATGATAGAGTAGAGTGGGATTTCATCCTCATGATGCTCTGAGCTTTTGGCTTCCCTAACGAGTTCTATGACTATGTCCAAATTCCCCTCAAAGATGCTTCCGCCATGATTGAAGTTAATGGAACCCTATCCCAACCTATTCCTCTCTCTAGATCCATAAGGTAGGGTTGCGTTCTTGCCCCTTCTCTGTTTGTTATTTCCTCGGATGCCCTCTCTTATCTCCTTAGAGATGATACTCTATCTCCTAGATTTCGTGGCATCGTGCTGTCGAATGACTCTGAACTACTGAATATCCAATTTTCTGATGATACCTCTCTTTTCCTGGAGCTCTCTAGGCAAAACATCTATTCCCTCAACCTAAAAATTGACACCTTTGGTAAAGCCTCTGGAACCAGGATCTCTAACTCCAAATCTATTTTACTTGGCTAGAAGGATGAACCTCCAAACTGGCTACAGCAAGATGAGTATCCATGGGGAGGACCCAACATGATTGTCAAGTATCTCGGTATCCCCTTTTCTATTTACCCCTTTGTTCGAGACATGTGGACCTGGGTTAAGGGGAAAATTGATAAGAAGCTCAACAAGTGGGATAATAGGATCCTCTCCCTAGCAGGTAGGGTTCAAGTATGCCAAAAAATCCTCTCCTCGTACAGTATCTACTACTCTCCGGTTTGGATGTTCAACAATTATCAAATTTATGAAATTCAAAAGGATATAAGATGCTTCCTCTGGTCTGATGGTAAGGGAAAAAGAAAGGCCCATGCGGTGAAATGGGCCTGGTGCCACTTAGACAAAAAACTTGGAGTTTTGCGCCTTAAGGATCTTAAGTTGCAAGGAATCTCCCTTGCCGCTAAATGGATATTTCATGCACTATACGGGCAAGAACCTTGGAAAATTCTTATCAAAAACAACATTCAAAATGGATTCCCCAAGGCTGCCAAATCATGGAAAGCCCTCCCACTCAGTGATCTACTTGCTAGAAGTTTCTCGGTGTCTGTCCAAGGCACCTGGGACTTTAAGTCCATCTGAAAAGCCTGGGAGCATGTGCGTAGACTTATTTGCAACTCTAGCTTTGACTGTGATAACACTTTACATGGTGAAAGGTCGATATGGTGGAACCTCCACCATAATTCTAAGCCACTAGCCTTAACCCAAGGCTGTTCTGCCACATTTTGGCATAACAAGGGGATCAAGTATCTTATAGATATCCTGGAAAATGACAACCTCATCACCTGGGAGGAACTTAGTAGTAAATTTAGTCTCCCTGCTTCGCATAAGCGGACCTACAATATGATTAGGAATGCCTTTAACACCCTCAATCTCCTTAAGAACACTCATGTTGACACCCACAGGTACCTCTCATTCCTTTGGAAGGATAGCTCTCCCCTCTCAAAAATTAAGTCCAAAGTTATCTACAACTTGCTTAACCAGGACACCTCTGTGATTGACCATGTCAACACCCTATGGAATGTCCACCATAGCCCCACCACTTGGTATAAAACCTTTGAGAACAATTGGATATCCCCCATCCCCCCTAAGATCAAGTATTTGAGATGGAAACTCTTACTGGATAGATTACCTATTAGGAATAATGTAGCTGCATATGATCTTAGTTCTGTCTGCAATAAACCTAAGTCCACTTGACACGTCTTCCTTGATTGCCCTTTTGCTAGGGAGATCAGGTTAATGTTTGGAATATCCATTACTGAGCATGTATTCACTTATGATATAGTTACTGGTTTCGTCTATAATCTTAAAAAGGATGCTAACTTAATTTGGCAAATATTGTCTTCTTTTATCCTCTAGTTTATTTAGAAACTCAGAAATGAGGAGAAGTTCCAAGGTAATGCTAGGGAACTTATTGGTTTTTTTAAAAAACTCACACACTATAAAATTGTTGTGCGAGTTTGCTTCCTGATGAATGTTGAACGAAACAAACTCCTGCAGTTCCTCAAAGAAGGTCGAGCCACCATCTTTATATATGAGATGCAAGATGGGTATGAATGGGCAAGGATCACAGAAAATCAAACTGCCTTTGAGAGTGCAGTTAAGAAACTGATTAAAGAACTTCAAGATACCAGCCTCCCCCTTTCAACAGGGCTGACATGTGCATACAAATCATGGAAAGGAAGAAGGTGGTTTGGATGGAAGGACCACAGGGGTGGACCACATGGCTGGAAGACCAGAATGAAATCCTCTTCTAGTTCCTTATGGTACCAAGCACAACTTTATTTTGGATTTTTCTTTTTGTGCATTGTATATGACACTCGTCTAGTTATTTTTGGCTTCACTATTGAGGCCCTACCTCCCCTGAGCTCATCTGTATAACCATCTTTTTGGTCTCTCGATTTATAATATAAAAAAAAAATATAACCCAAACCCTAATCTTACTTGAACTTTAATCCTAATATAAGACCTACCTAATTTAATTGAATCATAGCTCAAATTATGCTTGAAACATAATTCTAATTAAACTATAACTAGAACCATATTTAAACCATAACCATAACCATAACCAAAATTTATCCTAGAATAGAAAAATTAATGATAACATGATATTAACCCTAATTTAACCCTATCTCTTGCCTCAAGCATTATCCAAGAATAGTAACTCTAATTGTAGTGTAACCTTATCCCTAAACTGTATCTTCCCCTAACTCTTATATAACCTTGAACCTTAACCCTACACCTAACTCATACTTAACCATAACCCAAAACCCTGACCATAACTCAAAATGTACCTCCAATGATAACCCTCTTCTTAATCTTAACCATGAAGTCAACTTCATCCTTAATTGTAGTTGTAACACCAATCCTACAACCTAATGCTAACCCTAATCCTAACCTAAACATAACCATTATTTAAACCCTAACCCTAACCATTATATAAACCCTTAAATCATTTAAAACTAAACTCTAACCCTAACCTAACCATAATTCTAACCCTAACCATAACCTAACCCTAATTTAAATATAACCTTACAATTAAGCACTAACTACAACTTGAACTCGAATCTAACTATAAATAAATAATTATCATATAATCCTTAAAATTATGCTTTATTATATAATTATAATATAGTCCTTAAAATTGAGCTTTATTATATAATCCTAACCGTCACACTATGCTTTATTCTTAAACCCTAACCCTATTTGAATACTAATGGTAACTCTAACCATAACTAAACTCTAAATAAATTTTAATATTAACCCTAACCCTAACCCTAATCAAGATTTAAATCTTAACCCTAACAATAACCTTAATTATAACCTTAAACCTAACTTTAACCCAAACCCTAAAACTAACCCTAATCCTAATAGTGATGTAAACCTTATCAATCATCCTAATCCTAATCCTAATCCTAAACCCTATCCCAAACCACAACCCTAACCCTAACCATGATTTGAACCCTAAACCTAATGATAATCCTAGGCCCTAACCCTATCCATAATCCTAACAATAACCCTAATCTTGGTGTAAAGCCTACCCATAATGCTAACCCTAACCATAATCATAGCCATGAAGTAAACACTAACATTAATCCTAACACTAACCCTTAACCCTAACCCTAACCATGATGTACACCATACCCCTAGCTATAATATTAACATTAAAACTAACTCAAACCATGATGTAAACCATAACCTTTACCATAGTCCTAACCACAAGTCTAAACCATTACTCTAATCATAAACTTAGCCCTAACCCTAACGTAACCTAATCATAACCCTAAACCCTAACCCTAGAAATAGGGAATGACTCTATAGCCCTTATGATGAACCAATCATCTATTATAATGTATTTATAATATATGAAGGGTATTTATGTCTTTATGCATCCTAGGGGATGGATAGCTATTTTCCTAAAAGTAACCCTAAACATAATCCTAACCATGATGTACACCCTAACCCTATCCATAATTCTAACTATGGTGTATATACCCTAACCTTATACATAATTCTAACCATGATGTAAACCCTAATCCTAATAATGATGTAAATCCTAACCCTAACCATAACCATAATTATAACCCTAAACCTAACTATAACCAAAACCCTAAACCCTTACCCAAGAAATAACCCTAACCAATAACCTAACCATGATGCAAATCCTAACCCTAACCCTAGCCAGTATATAAACACTAACATTAATCCTAATGCTAACCCTTAACCCTAACCCTAACCAAGATGTAAAACCTAACCCTAGTCATAATACTAGTCATAATTATAACCCTAAAGCTAACCATAAACCTAGCCTTTACTCCAACCTCAATCATGATGTAAACCATAAACCTAACCATAATCGTAACCATAACTCTACGCCTTAATCCTAACCTATCCATAACCATAAACCCCAACACTAATTACAATCCTTAGCCCTAACACTAGAACATGATCCTAATAATAACCTTAACCGTAACTTGAAACCTCTCCCTAATCCTAAGAGTTACAAATCCTATCCATAATCCTAATCCTAACCGTAAACCCTAACCCTAACCCAAACCATAACCCTAACCGTAACCTCAATCTTAAACCCTAATCCCATCCATAATTATCACCTTAACCCTAAGCATGATGTAAATCCTAATCCTAAGCCTAAACCTAACCCTAACCATGACGTTAATCATGACCCTAACCCTAACCCTAACCTTAACCCTAACCCTAGCTATGATGTAAACCCTAAGCCTAGCAATAATCCTAACTATGACCCTAACTATAATCTTAAACCTAACCTTAACACCAACCATAATGTAAATAATAAACCTAACCATAACCCCAAACTGTAACCCTAATCATAATCCTTACCCTAGACCTAATCATAATGCTATCCTAACTATAATCTAAACCCTAACCCTAACAATAATCCTACCCGAAACTTAACCCTAACCCAAATTAAACTATAATCCTAATCTATTCCTAACATTAATCTAGCCCAAACCCTAATCATTATTAAACTTTAATACTGATTTAATCCTAACCTTAATGTAATTAAACCATGAGCATAATTCTAACCCGAATTACTTTGATGTAAACCATAAACGTACTTGTAACCTTGACACTATACCCTAACCATAAACTTAACCTTAACACTAAACCCTAACGCTAACCATAATCCTAAACCAAAACCAAACCCTAACCTTGATGCTAACCCTAACCATGATATATGCCCTAACCATTATCATAACCTAACCTTAAACCCTAACCCTAATCATAACCCTAACCATGATGTAAACCTTAACCCTTACCATAATACTAACATTAACTCTGATCCAAAACATATCCATAAACCAAATCCTAATCCTAACCATTCCCCTAGTTATAATTCTAACCCTAACCCGAACTAGAATTATTCCTACCCTAACCCTACCTCTAATGTAAACCCTAAATATAATTATAACCTTGACACTAAACGCTTACCCTAATCATAAATTTAACCCCGATATTAAACTATAGCCATAACCCTAACCATAACTATAATTTGAAATCAAAACCAAACCTTAACATTGATGCTAACCCTAACTGTGATATAAACCCTAATCATTCTCATAACCCTAACCCTAAACCCTAACCCTAACTCGACCCATGATGTAAACCTTATGCTTAACCACAGTAACCTTAACCCTAATGCTAACCATAACCATAATATCTTGCATTTTAGTATTTGTTTTGATCTTGCAGCACATATATATAATATTAAAAATAGTCTAAATAGATATATTAAATTTCACATATCTTTACTTAATAATATAATAATATTGTAATATAATTTATTTTAATAAAAAGATACTACATTATTATATTGATTTATTTTATGTTTCCCATGCTGCATGGTGCCATTGCCACTAGCATATATACCTTAAATTTTAATTTAATATATATATATAGAGTACGTCGAGAGATATCCTCCTCGAGGTGCCTATTTTTAATCAATTTTAGACCCAAAAGTCTAATAAAATAGCCTGGACAAAGATATCTCTCAGCGTATTAAATTAAAATTGAAGGTATATATGCTAGTTATTTATGTTTTACAATTAGTATAGGTATCTTAATTATATCTATTTTAAAAGTCAAATAAAAATAATTTCAATATATTTTATTTAGTTAAGATTTATTTTATTTTATATTTATTTTAAATAATCTCAATATTTATATTTCTTAGTATTTTTAGATAAATATATTTAAAATACCTAAGCTATTTTAGTCGACATTTATTTATGTTTGTCTTATTTTGTTTGATTTTTTTTTTTAAATATAATTAAAAATTATGTATTTTATATACAACATATGATTTTTTTTTTAAAGTAGTAAAATATATTTAAATTAAAATAAATTTTTACTTAAATTTTATTTTGACTGAAACTTAAAATTTTAAGACTCGATGTTTTATTTAATACATTCTTTTTTATAGATAAATGGTGTTTAAGAGGAAACTCTCATATATATTAATCCTAAATTTGAATCTACATCTACTTCCACATTTGCATTCACACTCAATACATATTCTATTCAACAATTGTGAGAAATATAAGCACTACCTATATTGATATAAGATGGCATTTTTGAAATACAGCCCAAGAATAAAGACAACAGGGGACATTATAGAAAAAAAGATTGACAAAGATCACTCACTTGGAATCATCCTATTTTGAAGAGAGCCATCTATCCATCTCCAAAATATTATGAGGCTTGACCACTTGATAGTATTGTAGGAAACTGTGAAATTATCAATCAGATAGCCAATTAATTTACAACATGGGTAGATTCTGTATAAATATGTTCTAGAGTATACTCCTTCAATAAGGCTAAGAGAGGATGGATAATGACCTCCCCTTTCTATAATTTCTAATTCAAAATATTTTTCTTAATATTCAATACATATGGATGAGGCACCTTCTATGTTCATCACCTTGACAATTTTTTCACTTCATTATTTGTCATGTTTGAGCAATTTTTTTTAATCATTAAAGAGCAGATAAACCACTCAAAGCTAGACAGAGAGTTGCCCAACTAGGGCAAGAGTAGCCAAAGTCAAGCAAAATGATTGAAAACAACTACGGATAAAAAAAAATTCAGAGGTCCCATACAATTGACCAGAGGAAATATTTAAAAAGACCAAAGACAAAACACCTATCTTAGGATGCAAGAGCATGGGAGGAAGGGGCAACATAGCCATGACTGGAACCAGAAGGAGAATGCACTGAAACAGCTCCCGAGATGATCCTACCACTATTGGAGGCGACTTCATGGGCAAATCGGAGGAGAGGAACATGGGGAAAGCAAACCCACACTTTCAGGGGCTCAAGCCCAAGCTCGTCAATAATTTCATCTAACTATACAACCCAAGAATTAATTCTCTCCTCTGAAGCAAACATGGCAACTCCATCATCTTCCAGGTATTTTTTGATCCAATCCTTTTTTCTCTATCTTGGAGAATTGAAAGAGTTTCCTTAATCCCAAATATTTTGGCCTAAAAGGACTTCTCATCTTCAACGTAGAGAATGGGAAAACATGGTGGGGCTTTTCCATTCCTTATTGTAACCATGTTCTTTGCGAGAGGAATAGTGATGCTTTCAACAATATTTCTCATAACTTTGCTCAAATTGCCCAACAATCCCACCTTGAAGACCTTCTTGCAAATATCTTCTATCTTATCTTTGGATAGACCCGTGTGAAGGAGCATCAACATGAAGACCGTTGAAATCTCCATATTCACTCTTTATTTATGATTGGTCTGTAGAAATTCTTTACCAAGAATTCTTTTGACAACCCTCATAATCACAAAATGAGACAAGAACTTCCTACAAACATCTCTCCTTTATGTCACCCATAAATGTCATTTTCCTTTTGGAGGCAACCAAACGGATTGGAATATCCATCGTACCTTTTTCTCAACTCAAATTCTATTCTAGCAACGTGAAGATACTTGCATTATGACTTCTAAAGGCGTATGGTAGGATAATTAAGAAATAAAAAGAAATGGAATAAAGCTTATGACGGAAGCTTCTCAAAGCATTACAAATCTATCAGATTGCCTTATTCGTGCCAAATAGATCTATCAGATTGCCAAAAATCGGCTAAGTGGATTCCAATCTTGAAAGTTTTTTATCAAAGGGCTTACCTAGTGCTAGAAGTAGCAATTTATTAGTTAAAGGAGACCTAACTTTATTCCCCCTAGCCAAAATAGCGAGAACATCAAATACGAATAAAATTGTAAGGGGGAGACTCAACCTCTGACATTCCATTCTTATTTAATGCTCTTCATGTCCCACATCCTAGGGGAACGATTCTAGTATTCTGGATAAAAAAGAGAGATGTACAAGTCTCCCTTAACTCAAGTCTTACCGGATCAGTAGTATTTATTAAATACAAAGTGACGGATTTCATTTCCCTTTTCAAATAAAGATTTTTTATTCATTCTTGATGATGTATCCTATACCTAAGACCTCAACATTGCCTTTCGTGGCCCCATCAAAATTAAGTTTTATTCTATCTTTCGAGTTAACATTTTCTCTCTCCCTTTTCTCTCTCTCCTCTTTTCATTGGACTTTTCTCATTTTCCTTTGATGAATTGAATTGAAACCTTTGAATTGAGACACTTTTCATTATATTTCCATCCTAATTCATGAATGAGGAACCACCTTTATCTCAAATTTTGACTCTAAAAAATTTGCAAATGGCAAGTTCCACCTTTAAGAGAACCTATATTGTCAAGTATTTTAAGTCTTTTAATATTCTCTTCTTACACTCTTTCCAAATATGCGAGATAAGCATAGATGGACTAACACTATGTAGACTAACCTGGAGCATGTTGTTTTAAATGCACAACCATTTGAAAAAAATAAAAGAGTACAATCTAGTTGATAATTACTCATGCATTCTATTTTATTGCATAACTATTTCTAATTGTCAAATGCAAAGGGATAGTTCAACAATAGATGGTTAATAGTTTCCTCATTTATTTTGCATATTGGGCATCTACAAGGGCTTGAGATACCAATGGAATGAAGATGAATGAAGATATTTTGAATGAATAACCATCCAAGAAAAGGCTCAAACCTTAAAAAGTATTAGAGTATTCCAGCAAAGGTGTTTAGGAAACTTGATGAACTTGATTGTTAAATTATGGATCTCATAACCAAGGTTAGTCAAGTAAGAACTTGATTTGGAGTCACATAAAGTTATTCTATCCTTTTCATTTAAAATTAGTTTTTTCCTACTTAAACCTTTTTATCTTTATAATAGATTGATCATTTAGAGGGACAAACCTTAAATATTTCCAATCCTAATATAGACCCTAATCATCATCTATTTTTATACATAATCTACACCTTTATCACTTCAAATATCTTCTATAACTTCTTTAAATCCAATTCATTCTTCAAACTCATCCAAATGAACTAGTCTAATCTAAGAATTTGACTAGAAGTTTTTCTATTTGTCATCTTTGATTACCCAAGATACATGATCTATGATTTTCATATAGCATTCCACTATTAATTTCTAGACATTTGGATTGGAGCATTTGTAAATGTGAGAAATATATAAGGGTCATTGTTATCCAGATATATATTGTACAAAAAATTTCACCATAGAGAAATCATGAAAGAGCACATTTGCTATTCAAATTTTGCACCTTGACTAGAATTGTGATAGATTAAGTTTTTTCTACCAATTCTACCAATAGTCTTATTCTTTTCTCTTCCCTTCACTAGAGGATTCATTGAAACTAATTTCATCCTTTTCATAGGTTTTCTAAATAATCTCGAGCATAAACATAGGAGAAAGTTACAATACAGGTGGATTAGAAATTAAAAAAATAATATGTTAACAAATAAATCTTTTCATGTAACGTATACTAATTTGGCCATTTTTTTCCTTCAAGTTTGAATTGACACATGCATTTTCCTAAGTGTAAAAGCATTTTCATACTTCAATTGAGTAGAAATTATATTTTAACAAAGTATGGTGAAATCAATCCTTGGCGAATGTTGTCCTTGATTGAGACAAAAAATTGTGCTTATTTTTCTAAGATAATGGGTCATGGAATCTTTTATAGGGTTTGATTTGGAACACTTATTTCTTAGTATTTGTATAAACACATAAAAGCATTTTTTATTTATACTTGCATCTTAGTAGTTTTAAGTAGCTATTTCTTAAATTTTGTATGTATCCTCTTTTGCACTTTATCTTTCGTGTTTTTGTTCACATTAGACACTTTATCTATAAATATTAGTTTTTTATGTTGTAATGTGTTATGTTATTTTCTATATATTATGTTCCCTATTTTTTTGTCCCTTCTCTCTTTTGGTTTGCATCCAAATATTTTGTCAATCTTGTTTTAGTACACATAAGAGCTACACATTCACAAGAAGTACTAGCATTGGCCTACACCCAAATCTCAAGTTTTTGAATACTTTTATATGTATACAAGGATATCTTTCATATGCATATGAATGAAATTGGAAACTTTGAAAGTTATATGTAATATTTAAAGATGCATGATGTCTATATTTATAATGACATATATATTTTATGATCCCTTGAGGTTCCATGGCCTCATTTATAATATTTTGATCATTGTGCCATTACCCTAGCCTTAGTGTGACTATTTCTACATAATGGCAACATATTTTATTCCTATAATGCTCATTGTTTTTATTTGATGTGTATTTTCTACCGAATGATTCCCACTAGTGACTAGAAAGATTCAAAATTGTATCATGGTGGCCGATTTTTAACTTTTCATTAAGTTCTAAACAAATATTTTAAAAGTGATAAGGAATAGGTTTTGTTCTCTTCTGTAGTACACCATTTAAATTTAGCTATTAGCTTTTGTAAGAGGTGACTTATTATAGCAAAGCGTGTTCTTTAGATTAATCAAAGGAATTGGTTCTATATTGTTAGCTGACCTTTTCTAGACCTAGATTACTACTATAGAAGAGAATTTGAACTACCTTTTAGGTACTTTCATTACTTACAACATTTTAATAATAGTTTTGTAGTTTTTATTTTTGTGGTAAAATCTACCAATCCTGAAACTATATTATTGATTAATTACATAAAAAAGAGCGCCTAACAACAAAACCCTGAAGGCCAAAATGGTGTTGATAGAACAACATAGTCAAGGAAGCAATCCCAAGAAGAAAGTGGCTTAAAACAAAAATCCCAGAATAAACAAACATAGTGAAGTGCAAATACAAGAAATCAAGCCACATTCCTAGTTACAAGTGAAATGATAAAGCAACTATAAACACTTGAGAATTATAATGGAAGACAAAGAGAAAGCTTAACTAGTCAAAAAAACACCATGCCAATTCCAAAAGACTCCTAACAAAGAGAAATACAACCGAAGCATCCATTAGAACAAAAAATGTGATCATTAGTCGCAGCAACCTAACAGGTTTCCATGTCTTCAGAATTATTTTACCCTTGAGGTTCATCTTCAATTTCATTATGGAAGGCCATGCACAAAATCTCATAAGTGGTATGAGATGTAAAATTTTCTGCACAACAGAAGAATCTAGCTAGAAAAGAAAAAAACAAAACTTGCAGGAAAAATCAGAGAAAAAACACAAAACAAACATAGATCTGCATATAAATGAAACTCTTATATTCATTATTTTTTTGCATTATGTAAAAGCATGATTTATAGAAAAAAGCCACCACATAGAAATATGAAATTAAAAGTGAAAGATGCTTAGTTAAACTTATTGATCTGCAGTTTGCATGGAAGACAAATCCACTATTCTTGGAGATAATGGAGAGGGTCATGCAAGTGGTCTTCGAGATAATGGAGATGATCATGCAAGCGGTCTATCATTCATGGAGAGCGAGAGAGAATCATGAAAACTGGATGCAAAACTCGCGCTAACACCTCCCCTTATGTCTAACTAAGGAGATATATGAAAAGAGGAAAGATATGGGTCCTAGCAACAAAGCCTGATCAGGAACCAATTACAAATTAGAAAGGAGAAATCCCAATTGAGAAAAACTCCTAACAATTTATTCAAACTAAAGATGAAAGTTGGAAACTGCAAATGAATCCACACTGCAATATGATTGTACAGAATCGTAGACTACATGAGTACCTCTGGGATACTTTGAAAATGCAAATGTACATATTCTGCATTGCTCAAATGGATGAATAGACAGGTACACAGTTTCTGAATACAGAAACTGATGATCTGAAGACAAGAAAATATGAATTTGAAAAAATATGCTCCAAGCTGAAGAACCGCAAAGATGACCTCCGGTTGGGATGATGTCATTGTATATCCATTTCTCAATAATGTCCCAATAGTCAAGAACCCTGCTAGAAAGAATCTCTAGGAGCAAACAAAGTTGCAACATTGGAATCTCATGTAGACAAGAATTTAGAACAAAAGGACATTTTTGGCTGTCAATTGGAGGAAGAGTTCATAGCAACTTTAATCTTCTATTTTATTTTGGAAACTTATTGAAATAAACCTATACTAAATGCATTAAGCAAAACCCCCATATAAACTTTCTAGAAGTTCAATTTTTAATACAAAATCCCAAAATTTTCCAGATCTTAATCATGTCGTGCTTCCAAAGCACATACAATTTGTAAAGAATCAATATAGGAAGAAAAACAAGGAGCATGCAAAAATTAGGGGAAGAATATGCATGCATTTGAAACTAGAGATCTACATCAGCTTCCATGGTAATGCTAATCTTCTGAAATCTACCTGTAAATAATCATTAATGCTTCTTCTTCCTAGAAATCTCACTCTGATACCTTGTAAAATTTTCTACATAGCAGAAGAATCTAGCTAGAAAAGAAAAAACAAAACTTTTAGGAAAAATCATAGCAAAAACATAGGACAAACACAGATTTGCATATAAATGAAACTCTTATATTCATTATTTTTTTACATTATGCAAAAGCATGATTTATAGAAAAAAGCCACCGCACAGAAATATGAAATTAGCAGTGAAAGATGCTTAGTTAAGCTTATTGATCTTTAGTTTGCATGGAAGATAGATCCAATATTCTTGGAGATAATGGAGAGGATCATGCAAGCGGTCTTGGAGATAATAGAGATGATCATGCAAGCGGCCCATCATTCACGGAGAGCGAGAGAGGATCATGCAAACTGGATGCAAAAATCATGCTAACATGAGAAAGAGGAAGATACATAGCCCTAAAAATGTTGTGTATGTGATCACAACACCTCTCACCTAATTCTAATTTGTGAGGACATAGCTAGAGTTTAACTCTATATCATCTCTATCATGCAAGCTTCGTTTCAAAGCCTAATAGACACACATAAAGCCCCAGTTATTAAGTAGATCTTTGCAGTGGAATAGACTCCCCACAGAAACCTTGCCATTCTGTAAATCTTTGTTGTATTTTATATTTTTCTTATCATAATCAATATAGGAAAAATACATCTTTTAGTATGGAAAGAGCATGAAATTATGATAAGATTTCTAAGTGGATTGATTAAGCAATTTTACATGGATTTTATAATATTTGACTTTATGGATGCATTGGAAAGGTTTTCATTTGCTTATATTCAGTGGATAAATAATATTTCATAAATATTTGGCTATTTTTGTTTATTTGTAGTATTAAAGTAAAAAAAATTCTACATTTAAACAATGCTTCACATTGCCATAGCGTAGAAGAAGTGTTTTCATCACTATTTCTTCATTTTAGTAATATGTGCAATGTGGATTATAATCTAAATATTGTCTCCAAAATATGAAAGGGTCTTATTTAATTCATTTTTATTTTGTTTCGAGTTTGTTTTATTTTTAATTGAGGTGGCTGACAGGTGGCAGGTTAGGTGGTGCCCAGGTGGATTTTGAGCGAATGAAGAAGTGCCACTTGGTGGACCCAGGTCCAATGGTGAGCCCATCTCAAGGTCAGGTGGAAGATTAGGTGACGCTCAGCTGATGTGCAAACAAATTAGGAAGTGACACATGGCAGGAGTCTGTACGCAAATTAATGGGTGAGCAGGTTGGAGATGATCCAACGGCTATCGTGATACCACAATGGAAAGTTGCGTGAACCTTAATCATCGTGACCCAGCAACAAACCACTAGTGGAGGGCTAGGGCAAGTGGTTAAAGCAGACAGTTAGTGCAGATGGTGAATTGGCAGTGGCTAAGTAACCAAGGACACTAAAGATTGAGCGGTTGACTTGTAATTTG
Source organism: Cryptomeria japonica (assembly GCF_030272615.1). Lineage (NCBI taxonomy): Eukaryota > Viridiplantae > Streptophyta > Pinopsida > Cupressales > Cupressaceae > Cryptomeria > Cryptomeria japonica. Next base: position 784,214,753 of record NC_081411.1, on the reverse strand, counting down.
ACGATTGTTGCTGGACCACAATGAGAAATAACTTGATAGTTACCCATCGTGACCTAGCGACAAAGAAGAGCCAAGGTCCGGTGGTGGGTCTGGCGGTGATGGGATGGTAGTCAGGTGACAGGTCAAGTGGCATCTAGGTGGACTCCAAGCGAACCAAGAGGTGCCACATGGCAGAGCTCAGTCCAAAAAATACAAATTAAAGAGTGATTAAAGAAGTATCCAAATCGTCAAGCCAATTTCCATAAAAAATACAAGCATGAGGATTGCCAGCGCAGGAAGAGTGTTATTTTTTGAAGTCTAATGGTTAAAGTGATTAAAATTAAATATTTTAATCATAATTAATTAAGTGTAGAGTTGCACTGAACAAAGTGAAGAGTCATAACCCTAAAAAATGTAATGTATATGTGTGAAATCAAGACCGATAAAAAAAGGGAATTAGGAAGAAAGAGAGGAGAGACTCTAGATAATATTGTACTATTTCAAAAACTTAATTTTATTGCTTGAAAATAAAGTAAATTAATTTATATTTTATAATTTAATTTCTTTACAATTGTGCATACGGATGCTACTGGCCTATATATATAGAAATATATATATAAAAAGTTGAGAGATATCGAGGCTTTCATGTCAAAATTTAACTTAAAATTAATAAATTAATAAATGAAAGCCTAGATATCTCTCGGCTTTTTTTTATATATATTTCTATATATATAGGCTAAGTTTTAATATATTGAAATCATCGTGTTTAGTTATTTCTATAATGTATCTCTCTTTGTTTTGATAGTTTGTGGATAAAATCATAGCAAAAAATAAGGTATTTAAATATTGTAAAGGTTTTAGATTATTTTTTTACTTTATAAAGGATTTGTTTTAGTTTTTTTTTTTTTAGTTTTTTTCTTTCAATCTTTGTTATAGATCCAAGCTATACAAACAATAAAGATTTAACTTGCACATGTGTCAGTGATAATGGTTTCTATTTTGATAGAATTGGAATACCTTTCGGTGTTTGTTGCTATAAAAACTAGAGTTTTGAACTTTAAACTATTTTTAGTGAATAAAATATAATAAAAACAATGATCATTAATACAACCTACCATAAGATTGAGCATGGCTGTTTTAAAATGAATATATAATGATATTTCCCTTTTCTTTACGTGCTACAAGTTGTGTTTGAGATATTTTCCATTTTTATGTTACCCGCTTTCTTAATGCCTACATGTGTGACATATTGCTTAGAACTCTATCTTAAAGGATGGTTAATAACATAATATGTATATAAATACAAACTATTTCTTGTAATTTGGAGAGGTCTCAGTTTCCACTATTGAGACACAATAGATATGATAAAAAATAAATTATGTATGTCATGATCCTGAAATGATAATATGCATGTAAACCATTGAAAAATATTGAAGTGAAGACCATTTTAATGTATATCAATTTGCATTGATCAATTGATTGTATAAAGTTGTACTTAATTGCTTCATTTACAATTTTTATATTGGATGATATGTATTCTTAGTTGGTATAAATAATAAATTTTAAAACCTATTGGGAGGCCTCTAGAAAGATTTTTTACATCATATTATTTGTTATCTATTTATTACATATAAATTATTATAAAATATTTAATCAAATATCTATTATCTAGGTAAGCTTTCTTCCTTTAGACTAATATACAACTAGCCTATAATGTTTCTTGAAAAAGGCTAGTCACAATCGCTAATAATTTCTTAATTTACTAATTAATACTTTCTTACATTTCTTTATGTTCTCTTAAGTTAAAAATTCATTTATAACCCAAATTAAATAGATAAAATATTATTTAGTGTCTTATTCCCTCACCACTACCAAGACCATAAACAAAAGATACAAATCATTTCATAAAAATTATAGAAGAAACATCCTAATGAACTTTACAAGTCATTGAACATCTAAATATCATATCATTAAGATTCTAGAATATAAAAAACACATGGATGAAGTTTGACTCTGTTGTATGATAGATATATCAAAGTGAAAAAATGTACAAATCCTAATCTACTAAACTATCAATTAAACTTTGAATAGCATTAAAGATCAATACTAATCATAAACTTTATTATACACATGAAATGTTTACTTCTAAAGACAAATAATATTTTAAATTCATCTATAATTTGCCTAAATCAAACTTTAGACTAAACCACTTAGCTTTACAAAGCCCCAAGAAGAAGAAGACTTTCTTCCCTTTCTCATGCATTGGCTCAAGTTGCCCTTTATTTCATAGTTTATCCAACCCTTAGTCCCAAATTGACTTTCTTGAGACTTGGATCTTAGAGTATTTCTAAGGTTTTAGAAGTTAAAAACTGAGTTCAAGAAATGAAATTTTTTTAATACTAATAGATGGCTATCATTAGTGACCTACTTCTATAATATAAATGATCATTTAAATTGATAAGTTTTTCGATTGTGACAATCTTGCTGCTATTCATATGCTTGAATATTTATTAGTGCTTCAAGGTTCTCCTCTCTGAGCAAGTAGTGATGTGACATTTATATCTATATTTGGTTGTTTGATATTGTTGAATATTTTGATCCTGAATTATTTGCTCCACATGTTTTGAATAGCAAGTATCTAATTTAAGGATATTTTTCTGAAATCTCATTATAATAAGATTATTGTATAAATTCTTGCAAGCAATGCTGAATATACATCGATGCCATCAATGGTATGTAAATGTAACACCTAGTTGTTGATAATCTTAAATTTCTTTGTGTAACATTGTAAAATTTTAATTTCCAAATCCTATAGAGATCAAATCAAACTAATTTTTGATCTACTTAGATATTTTGAAAAATAATTACAGTTACTAAAATGATATTTAAGATCAAGAAAGGAAGATAACTCACCATTGACATATCAAATTTAGATTCGAAAACAAAAATTCATATATATATATATATATATATATTAATAAAAGTGGATTATTCCACTAAACATTTTTATTAATATTTTTTATTTTTTTACACAGGATTCAAAGAGCATACTGGAGGAAAGAACCCTGGGAAGAAAACCTCTAGTCATAGCTCATAAAATAAACCTATAGTATCTGACAAATCAGTTTATGCACCCCGCCCAAAACCACATACAAAATGCGGTCACAACACATATAATATCAGTTTTGCATAGAGCCCATATGACAATTTGCCAAAAAAACCCATCGGATAATTTTCAAATGTAGACTCCACAGCTACTACCAATGGAAGAAGACAAAATTTTTCAAAGCCCTGTGCCAAATCCCATGAGCCAAAAACCTTCCTGCCAAAAAAGAAAGTATCAAAAATCCTTTGGAAAAACACTATTGTATCAAATACCATGAGCTCGAACTCTCCTCTAGACAATGAACATGAATACTTGAAATGAAAGGGGAAAGCGGGAATAATTATCATCATTAAATTTTACATCAACATTACTCAAGAAAATCATATAACTATTGCTGCAAACCTTCCCATACCCTAGAAGGAATTTCCTCAAAACCCACCTCTCGCTGATTAGCATTGCTATCGATGGCTAAATTTGCCAAATAATCCGCAATCTTATTAACTTCTCTGTAACAATGGGATACCAAGAAAGATTCAAACAATTCTAATTTTTGTAAAATGGGATCAAGTATATACTGCAAATTCCAACAATTCGATTTCTTTTTCATAACACATTGAATAATCACCATAGAATCTCCTTCAATTATTAAGTCCTTAATTCCCAAAGAGATTGCCATATCCAATTCATATTTATATTGCTATCCTCGCAGGTAGGTTTTATGAATCGATAACACTGGACATTATAGAATAAGGCCAAATTATTGCTTGCGTTCCATGATATAATCAAAGTCCAGTACAACTATTATCCTATAATTTTGGCATATTTTGCCAATACCCTTCTTCATCTTCTGTATTAATGAAATCTCTAAATTGTAGAGATTCAAACATTTCATCCAATCTGTCTATAAATTCTGTAAAATTGAGGCAGAGCTCTTGTGAAATTGATGGCGATTGTGCTTCACCATGTCGATTATATGTACTTGATGGAAATAAAGAATCCCCACAATTAACTTCTGTTGACAGAAAGCTAAAATTACTGCTCCGATCAAGCATTTGAGCGCTGATGTTTGTTGAACATGGGATGAATTGATCTTCTCCTATGGAATGCTTATCCAAACATTGAGAATTATATGAGTTCAGCACTTGTTGTTCTTGAAACATAGAATTAGATGCAATAGAACTTGGTACCATCCAAATAGATTGATATGCAGAACTTGGTAATTTAAGATCCAAGTGAATACTTCCTCTGGCATATAGGTTCATCAAATTTCTGCCTATTCTTGCTTCAAACTCCAGCAGGGAAAAGTACGAAGATAATGGAGATGCAAATGATCCATTGGTGTCTTTGAGCCTTTTCTTCAGATGGGTGTTCCAGTGGTTCTTTATGTCATTATCGGTCCGCCCTGGCAATTGCTTTTCTATTTCGGACCACCTAAAACATTTAACCCATGTCAAAAAAATTATTTATTCACAATACTAAATATATGAAATAAATAGAAGTTTGTTTCTGAAATTACTTGTTTCCGAGCCTTGCATGGTGTGTAGAATTTTCCAAACCTGCAAACAAAGTGCAGATCTGTACAAGATCCAGCTAGAAAATAATAAAAGCAAAACTACAGATAATAGCACAATAGATGAAAACCAGAGCAGCTAAGAAAGGAAATTGTATTAACCCATTGTTCATTTACAATATGCAAATACAAATTTATACAATAGTAACCTTAGAAATGACGGTGAAGTTTTCAGAGATTGTGAAGACTAACTTGCTGTTTGCATTAGTTAGCTTATTACAAAGAGTGCATAAATCATGCAAATAGCATGCAATCACTAGTTTTTCATAAGTCACAACTTATTGTAAGGAGCATGCATCAGTAGTTATCCGTAAATCATAGAGAGTTGAACTGCAGGTAATGTTACGCTAACACTATGTAGAATTTTCCAAACCTGCAAACAAAGTGCAGATCTGTACAAGATCTAGTTAGAAAATAATAAAAGCAAAACTGTAGATAATAGCACAATAGATGAAAACCAGAGCAGCTAAGAAAGGAAATTGTATCAACCCATTGTTCATTTACAATATGCAAATACAGGTTTATACAATAATAACCTTAGAAATGACTGTGAAGTTTTCGGAGATTGTGAAGACTAACTTGCTGTTCACATTAGTTAGCTTATTACAAAGAGTGCATAAATCATGCATGCAATCACCAGTTTTTCATAAGTCACAACTTATTGTAAGGAGCATGCATCAGCAGTTACCCGTAAATCACAGAGAGTTGAACTGCAGGTAATGTTACGCTAACATGGTGGAACTGTATTATTTGGTCTTCTTCAGAAGAGAAACTTCCCCGCTTTATATCAGGTCGCAAATAGTTGGCCCAACGAAGTCTGCAACTCTTCCCACATCTCAATAAACCTGAACCATTGTATCCAAAGTTTATCAATGTTATGTAAATATATATCATCCAACATATAACAAGCTTAAGACTTGCATGTAAACTCAACTAAATAATTAGGCTTCAAATATTGAACTAATTATCCAAACTACAATTGAACTAGTACCCATCTGCAACATGGTGATATGAATGAAGGCAAAAGTACCTGCTTCCTTTGGAAGCTTATGCCAATTACCATGGCCGTGCTTATTTACGTAGTCGATGAGTTTCTGATCATCTTCTTCGCTCCATGGACCCTTCTTTACTTCCTTTTCATTTCAACATAGACCTCTCACCATATCTTCTACAATAATATAACCACTAAAAATATTCAATCTAATTCTAGTAGGAGTTTCACTCTAAGCTATATGCACTCTAGGGTTTCTCAAATCATCCCTCACCAAACCATATATTTGGCTGAAATTCACTTAATTTTTTCAATATATGAGAGTACTCACTGATCATTAGTCACAAGAAGATGCAATTTTTTCATATTAGGATAATAAATTTCTCTAAATGCTTTTTTTATAGACAATACTACTCAAGGAATATGCTGGCCTGCTGAGGAGAAATATTACAGAGTTGTGGTTTATCAACATGTAAATAATGAGAAATGTTATCCAGTTATATAATTCCATTTATCATTTTATTCATCTCTAACTACAGTGTTTCTTTTATTTTATCTTGATCGGTGGGTTGGTAGGCATTTGACTTTTGATTTAGACGTTCTGCATGGAGACCTGGCCAATGCTCCATCAACCCACGTTAATTGTGGCGTAGATGTTGGAAAGATTATATACATTATTAGTTGATGTTTCTTTTATTTTATTTAAACATCTTATGTTCAATGGTCATTTTTTTCATTGAATTGTTCGTGATGTTGTGTGAGGTTTATTCATGAGCTATGAAAGGTGTGGTAAGCATCCAAGAAAAACAGTGAGCATCAGCAGTAAACACTCTTTGAATTTGCCTTTCGATGGACTCGATATTAATTTAATTATCTGTAAATTTCAAATTCTTTGTCATTAAATTTACAGATATCTATTATGTGAACGGAGATGAGAAACATGACCATTTCTTTCGACAGGATTTAGGCACAATCAAATGAAAAATTATTTCAGTCAATTTCATATAAAAATATTATAGTATAAAGAATATCTATTGCTATGAATATTTTATGTTTTATCTTTTGTTTTTGGTTTTCATTTGAATTATTATTTATGTTTGGGAAGTTTGAAAAGTAAAATTATGTAAAAGAGGTTTATAATTTGAATAATCACAAAGATTATGTATTAATAAAAATGTTGAAAATATTTTTGAAATGATTTTTTTTAAATAAATAAGAAGGAAATGGTCCAGATCTTAATAAACAACAAAATCAAGAAAAAGTGAGTCAAATAGGCTTCACAACCAATTCTCAACTACAAAATTATTTACTAGATTTTATAGAAATATTGATGTAAATATGGTGTTTAGTTTTTGTTTTTTTAACCTTTTTCAAACACCTCATCTTTTGAATTGAATGAATTGATTCAACTGATTGTTTATAATGATTGTTTGATTCAGTGCTAAAAATGTTGCCAAAATGATTGTGTCACTACTATGGGCTTGACCAACAAATGAAATCAGTTATTTCACTTGTCATATAGTGGCAAGGAGGATTTACCTTTTTTGACAATGACTAATTATGAAGGAATTGTTCATATTATTTTCTCAAGTAGGTCTCATCTAAATGTGAGAATTTTTTAGGATGTTAATGTTAGTAAGGACTTGGTACAATTTGGAAAGTCATTAGACCAACACAAGGGATTAAAAAATTGCCTATATTGCCTTCCCCAATCAAAAAAATACAATTAGAAGAGGGTTAATGTGAAAACCTTGAATTCTTCTATTTTAGCATTGATGACTAAAAGTGGAATACAACCAGGATGGAAATGTTCTTTAATGTCTTGATGGATAGGTTTGTTAATTTTCAAATCTCCCTAGATTGATATGGCTTCAAGGAACCTTGACCCTACTAATCTTCCTATCCAGTCAATACTCTCATTTTGTCTCCTATGCTACAATCTGCCTTTGAGGTGGCTACAGAATGGGAGGAACTCTTATCATGACTCCTTAAATTTTATACTGATTTAGGATGGATGATTTCTAAATTTATTTGATGACCTTTTGACTTGAGTTGTGATCTTTTTACTTCTTTAATCTGTTAACACTTTCCTAGATAGCACATGAATACTTCTAGAGCCTACGATGGATCAAACTTGAATGACATTTTAGACAACAACTATACATTCTAAGGATGGTAACTTCATTCTTTTTTTTCAATTGTTAAGGCAATGAACATCTCCCCAATGCCAAATTACAATGATCTCCTATGACAGTTTTAACCTACTTTCTTATTGATTGTGGTCATCTTTGTTTTAAAAGATAGCAATATATTTTGATTTCCCTCAATCACTATTTTGAGGACTCTTTCTCTAATTTTGGAGAAAGGTCTTTATTTTTGGGATGATTTCTTTAGATAATTTCTTAGTGATTCAATTATTAGGACTAAAAGAAATCAATTTTCTTGGAGAGCACCTAATGCTATTTATTACTCTGTGATTAGAACATTGCAGACCATTTCAAATCAACTTCTTTTTCCCTTGACATAAAAGCTTCAAATCATTATAAAATGAATTGGGTGTCATTTGGCTTTAGTTCTCTTTTTTTACTCCTTTGTTACTCAATTGATGTTGAATGGGATGAATCAAAGCATCCAAAGCTTTTATAATTCACTCTTCTTTCACCTATCACAAAGTCAAATACTCCAAAACTGGACTTTTTGAGGTCTTCCCTACATTTTTTTTTCAGAATGTTATAGATGTTCTAGCAATTTCTACCAGATTAGGAAATTTCTATATTTAATTTTAATTTTCTAATGTTTAGGAATTTTTTACTGTCGTCTATAGTTAGTTGATTTTTTAGTTATTTCCTTCTTTCAGTCATGTAAAATTATATGCCATATACTATTTTCTATAATTTTTTTTAAGTTGCTTCATTCTAGAATTTTCTAAACTACTCTATGAAAGAGGCAGATGTAAAATAGTTTTATGCATGTAATCAAACTATAAATTATGTGTAAAACATTTGTAATCATTTTCTATGTTTTTTTTGCCTTTATCCACTAACAAGTGGTATCCAAGATAGGTCGATCATGTTTCTAACAGTAGACACTAGTGTGAAAAAAAGCTAATCATATATCAAGGCATAAATGAGATCATGGTTTTTTGTAAGAAGAAAGTGTGGAAATCGTTGCTAAAAGAATGAGAAAGTTGTCACAGAACTTGTCGCCATTTATTGTCAAACAAATGAAATAATAGCATAGGTGATAGATAGCACTCCCAAATGGAGGATCATAGATTGTTGTCTAATATAACAATCACCAAACAAAGAAGCCAGTTGCCAATGTGAAGGGACCACTAAAGGTTTTAAGTCACCTACAAGAAAGTGAAAAGTTACATTAATAGATCGAGGAGGCACACAAATCTATTGAATAATGAAATTGTAAACAAGAAAATCCGGTGAGTTTAAATTTTTTGATTCAATGGAAAAGTTAGGTAAAAGAGCATTGAAGGAAAGTGCAAATATAATTTCTGAGATAGATCATCTAGAAAGGGAAATATTGGAAGTGAATAGAAAAATGTTTGCAATTAAAAAAGAAATGGGAATAGAAATATATATATTTAAAATAAAATTAGTGATTATAAAGAGAAAATTGAAGACTTAGATGACAAGTTAGAGTTGTTTGATGAGATTAATAAAATTAATGAAGAATTAGAACAAAGAGTGAAATTTCTTAAATATTTAGAATAGAAATTAAAGAGATTGGAAGAAGAAAATAGTTTGCATATGAAGGAGATCACAAAATTAAAAGAAGAGAATGAATGTTTAAATACAAAGCCATTGGTTCATGACATTTCATGTAGTACAGAGGATTTAAGTTTGTCATTTGATGAATCTAATTTTGTTGAAGTTTGTAAGAAAGACCGTGAAGATGAACAAATAAGGTGTAATGATAATGAAAATGTTACTAGTTGTTTTGATGACAATATTGGTTTAAAGATCATGAAAATAGTGGGTTGTAGAGGTAAAGGATTAGGAAAGAATGAACAAGTAATGAAAGATCCAATTGAGCCAATAATGTGGCCCAAACATGAAGGTCTTAGATATGCTATAGGTAAAGTGAATATAAATACATGTGTTACTGGTTCAAGTGAATCCATTCAAGATATGAAAACTATGCACTGCTCGTATTGTAATAGGAAATGACACAAAAAGGTAAAGTGTTGGGATCTACATCACTACAACATTTGTGGTTTGAGAAATCATTGTGAAATGAAAAGTTGGTATAGAGAGTGCAAGAAGGAATCTATGACAAGCTACATGAAAATGGGTTGTATATGGACATATGGATCGAGTTGGAAAACTATTACAAGTATGATCAAGAATTTATTCAAGTAATAAAGTTCGCATGTGAAAGTTGATAGCAATAAAGAAAAATTTTCAAAAGGCATAATAGATGTTTCATGACAAAGGAAATTATTGTCTAGAAATATGTTTACAAGTAGTAAGTTTGCATGAAGTTGTTGAAGGGTGAATAACTTCTACAAGAGCTGGACAAAGACAAGAGAAAGGCATCATCAAAATTATTTGAAGCTATCAAGTATAGAAAAGATTTGAAGACTGAAGACTTGGTTTTTGACAACATTAAAGAGCAAAGGAAATTAAGAATGTCATAGCATTCGTGGTCAAAATTAATGGGGGGTGTGGGGGGTGTTGGAATATGTAATTTCTCACACCTATGAAATGCAATTAATAAAATAGGCAAAATTGAAATTGATATATTTCTAACTAGAAACTAGATAAGAATAAAATTTTCTAGAATCAACTTGACAGATAAGGTTAAAAGGAAGAAAATATTAGATACTTGTTATTTTTAAAATGTCGGCCTAACATCTAGAATGTATTGAGTAGTTTATAGAAGTATCTAAAGACCTCTATTTAAAGAGGCAATTGTAATGGTTTGAGTATCAAGCGAATTCCATCTTACCGTGTATGGTGAATGCAACAACATTCTCAACTAATGTAATAATTTTATAATTACCTAATTAATGAATATTTGTGTTATATTACACAATTATTTTTGATAAAGTATTTATGTTTGATGTGTTGATACTATTTTTGTATTTTGTGTTATGATCCATGTGCCATCTACCACCTACAAGTGGTATCATGTTATAATGTCCCAAACTAATCAATTTGTGATATTAAATTAAATTTGCATCAAGCAATAGAAAATGATAATTTAATTCTTATTCCATACCCTTATATAATTAATCTTTCCAAATAAACTGAAATACCCACACATATTTAATGTAAATCTTATAAACTATGCACCAAATTTGTAAATCCGATTGTCAAATCAACCCCAAATGTCACAAATTTTACATTAAAGTAAATTATATCAAAATAGATATTATTTTTATTAATACCACTACCTCAAGTCTGATATATACATCAATACATTTCTACTATAGATAAACCCAAAATATTGAGCAAATACGAAGCTTGAAATGTACTCCAAGATAACAAATCTTCAAGATAAAATCATCAAACCTAAAGCCAAATTTATTAATAAAAAAATATCATGAAAATAAATGAAATTATAAGAAACCCATGGCCTTAATGCTTCCTTAAATTCTGCAATACATGCAAACTAAAACTCAAGAAAGCCTCAACTATTCAACACAATGATAACCTCTGAAATGAGATTATTCAATGGTATTTCTTCACTCTCGTTCTTAGAACACCTAGTAATCCTCTGACTACCATCCTTATATCACCTTGGAAACCATGAACATCCCATCCAAAATTCTCCTTCTCTAGTACTCTATCAGCAATTGAAGAAACAAGAAAAAGCTTAGCTGAAATCTGCATCAAGAATGATGCCAATTGAACCCCAAATTCATGCTTTATTGAGCAATCTTAAATTTCTAATTTGGGAACTCGTAACTCATGACCAAGAGAGAAGATTATTTAAATTTCCAATAATGTAACTCCTCCTCTACTTTCCTTTCATCTCCTAACTTTACTAGGTGCAACTTGCCACTTGCCCATTTTATCAAAAGTTACTAAATGCCACTTATCATTCCAAAATGTGATTTCTAATTTTCCGAAGCCATATTCTGCCTCCAAAATAATATCAAATTTTATCTATTAATTTAATAATGAATCTTATTTTTTATCATTTAACCATGAAGGACAATGTTTCTCGATTTATTTGGAGGTCCTGATTTACTATTTCTAGAATTGTTGACTTACTATTTTTAGCAACTTTCTCAAGAAATAAAAATAGGGTCAATGCAAGAAGTTGAGTCCACTTTTTGGCCAAAAAGTGGGAAGTGTTTTCCCTAATTTTCAGATTTTGCCACATTTGAGCTGAAAATTTGAAGCACTTAGAGATTGAATCTTGGAAAAAGTCACTGATACAAAATATAGCACTCAGAGTATATAGCTTCCAAATATGTAATTTATTTTAATACCCAGATAATACAAATTGACTTTCAAAAGGGATTTCCTTAAACAACTTTTTAAAAATGCCTATTTGAGGACCATACCATGAACGTGTACGTCCCACACTTTTTGATACAAATAAAAGTTTCTTTTCAAACCCTCTTGGGAAATGATTTTTAATACACTAAATATTGATGAGCATATTTGTTTGTATTTTTTTTGAATATTTTATATTTTATTAATTTTTTATTCGGCCTAATTGTCATTTTAAAAACTCATCGTATACGACCCACATAATCTGTCCTAAACTTATCATTTATTTATTTATTTATTTTTAAATTGAAAATAATTTTGTGTAGATTGATGACATATAATTTTTTTTTCAAAAAACATTAAAACAAAAAATTTATTAAATAAACAAGATAAACTGATATTTCAAGTTAATGGACCAAATTTAGTACAAATTAATTAAAAAATTGGAAAAATAATAAACTCTTAAAAAAAATTATATATTCAGAATCTACATTGTGTAATCTAAAATGGTTTTTAATTTTGTTAAAAAAATCTATCATAATGGGCATCAAACATATGCCAGAAGTCAATATTTGACCATGTCATTGATACAACCTTGTACTTGTAGGTCCAAGGCTAAGGATATGGCAATCCATGCCTTTCTTGAACCAAATCCCGATGCACATGGTAGGCTCCATTTTCAAAATTTAAGAAACGTGGCCCCGTTTTAATAAACGGGACACCGTTATTTTGTTTACTTAAATAACTGGGCCCTGTTATGGTTCTAAATGGGGCCTCCTTATGGCTTGGGGCCTGTTAACAATGGGGCACTATTTAATATTTTTGCCTCGGGTCCCTGAAGCATAACGGGGCCCCGTTCCTAGCATCATGCTTTCTAATGTGTGCACTTCTCCCAGAGTGGGACTCAACTTTGTGCACTTACCCAATACGAAGAAGCATTCATTCTAAAAAGAAAGATGAATCAGTTATTGACAGTGGTTGCTCTCATCATATGACAAGTGAAGAGAAAGATGAATTGGTTATTGACAGTAGTTTCTCTCATCATATGATAGGTGATAAGAGTAATTTTTTGAGTATGGAAAAGTATTATGGTGGTGTAGTAATATTTGGAGATGACAAAGCTGGTATAATCCGTGATAGAAGTTCTATTTCTCTTGATGGTAAGCATAACACTAATGATGTCTTGTATGTTGAAGGCCTAAAGAATAATCTTTTGAGTGTTTATCAGATGGTTGATCAGGGATATGATTTGTAATTCAAAAATTACAAATGTAAGATCTTGAGTAGCTCTGAAACTAAAATTGCATTAGGTACAAAGACTAAAGGTATTATCTTTCACTTGAATGTTAGTGGTAAAGGTTTTTTGATTGGTCAGGTTCATGAAAGTTGGTTATAGCATATAAATATGTGTCAGTTAAATTTTGGCTGCATTGTTAACATAAGTTCCACTCAAGTTGTAATAGGTTTGCCTAAGATTGTAAAGCCTACTAATCTGGTATGTAAGGAATGCCAATTAGGGAAGAAGACAAGAGTTTCTTTCAAAATAAAATAATATACGTCTAATGGGATATTGGATCTTGCATATACGGATTTTTGTGGTCCCTCTAGAGTGGGAAGCCTACACGGTGGTAGGTATATCATGTTGCTAATTGGTGACTATTCAAGGATGACTTGGGTTACTTTCTTAAGGGAGAAGGTTGTGGCATTGAAGAAGTTCAATATTTTCAAAGCTATGGTTGAGATAGAAACTCGATAGAAGATGAAGTGTTTGACATCTGATAAAGCTGATAAATTTACTTCTGATGAGTTCAATTCTTTTTGTAAAGAGCATGGGGTGAAGAGATAGTTATCTTCTATGTGGACCCCTCACTAGAATAGTATTGTGGAAAGGAAGAATACAACAATTCAAGAAGTTGCTAGAACCATGGTGATTGAAGGAAATCATCGTCATATCTATTGGAGAGAAGTTGTGAGTACTATAGTATATACCTTTAGCTAAGTGTATTTCAAAGTTGATACTGGTAAGACTCCTTATGATTTATGATTTGGTCATGTTCCTATAGTAAGATATTTCAAAAAATTTGGTAGTAAATGCTATATTAGAATAGATCAAGATCTAGGGAAATTTGATGTTAGAAGGGATGAATGAATATTTTTTGCTTATTGTACTAAGAGTAAGGCCTACTGGTGTTATAATAAGAGATTGAGAAAGATAGTTGAAAGTGCTAATGTGAAAGTGGATGAAGTAAATGAGTATCATCCCAAATGCTCCGGATATTATTCAAATGATTAGGATGTTAGTGTAGATACAGGAAAGCATGTGCACATCCAAAACTAAGTTCTGGTTGCTCCAAAAAAGCCTTAGAATGAAGGAGAAGCTAGTGCAGAAGAAAGAGTTCAAGAGTTTGAGAATCATGAAAATTCTATGACTCCTAGGTATGTAAGGTTAAATCATTCAAATAATTAGATAATAGGTGATAAGAATAAAGGTGTAATGACTAGGAGAAGAATTTCTAAAGAGTATTGCTTGATTTCTAAGATTGAGCCTAAAGATGTTGATGAAGCTTGTAAAGATAAATAATTGGATTAAAGATATGGAAGAAGAGTTGATTCAAATTGAAAAGAATAATACATGGATTTTAGTTCCTAGACTTAAGGATAAGAATGCAATTGGAACTAAATGGGTGTTTTTGAATAAATTAAATGAGCAAGGTGATGTTGTTAGGAATAAAGAAATACTTGTTTGTAAGGGTTATTCTCAGATGGAAGGTATTGATTGTGAGGAGACTTTTTCTTCGATAGCTAGAATTGAAGTGGTTTGATTATTTATTGCTTATGTTGCTTGCAAAGATTTAAAAGTGTATGTCAGGTCACCCTTTCTTAATGGTCAATTGGAAGAAGAATTCTACATTGAGCAACCAAATGGTTTTAGTTGATGAATCAGAAAGATATGATTTGTAGGTTGAAGAAAGCACTGTATGGATTGAAGAAAGCTCCAAGAGCTTGGTATGTGAGATTGGATAAGTATTTAATGAAGCTTGAATTTAACAAAGGTATTGTTGATAGGAATCTATACTTCAAGATTCATAATGATAACATCTTAATTGTTGAATTTTTTGTTGATGACATTATTCTTGTTGGAAATGATGGTTTGTGCAAGAAGTTTGCTGATGATATGCATAATATGTTTGAAATTGTCTATGATATGTGAGATAAAATTCCTTTTAGGATTGCAAATTACTCAATTAGATAAAGGTATATTTATATCTCAATCTAAGTATGTGAAGGAATTGTTGAAGAAGATTGATTTGGAAGATGCAAAACATGTTGGTACACCTATGATGACAGGATATAAGTAGACAAAGGATGATGTTTATCTAAAAGAAAATCAGACTAGATAAAAATCTATGATTGGTGGTTTATTGTATTTGACTCAAAATAGACCAGATATTATGAATGGTGTGTGTCTTGTAGCTATATTTCAAGTTGATCCTAACGAATATCATGTTGTTCCTTTGAAATGAATTTTCAAATATTTGAAAGGGATACTTAGTTTTGATTTGTGGTATCTAAGAGATGATGATTTCACTTTAAGTGCTTTTACTGATGTTGATTGGATAGGTGATGAGGATGATAGTAAGATTACTGGTGATGGTGATTTTTTCTTGGGTAAGAGATTGGTTTCTTGGATGAGTATGAAGAAAAAATCTATATCTTTATGTAATGCAAAAGTTGAATACATTATTATTGCTAGCAATTGTACTCAGGTGATTTGGATGAAGCAGATGTTGAAGGATATCATAGTTATTTTTTATTCAAGCCTACCGCTATATATTGTGCTAATTCAAGTGGTATAAACATTTCTAAGAATTTGGTCTTGCATTCTAAGATTATGCATATATCAATCAAGTTTCATTTCTTGAGAGAGAAGGTGAATGAGAAGGAACTTATATTGGAGCATGTATCTATAAAAGAACAAATTTCAGATATCTTCACTAAGCTTTTCCCTAAAGATAAATTTGAGTATGTTAGAGAGAAGCTAAAGGTAATTACCCCTACTGATGAGAACTAAGATCCATGGAGTTGCATCAGTCCCGTGGACTTTATAGAGACATCTTGTGATCAGGAAATTGATGAGTGAGGCTAGTACTTAGGGGTAGTAGTTAGTATGTGGTTAACATGTTCTTATTTGTGATTTTATTATAAAGGGGAGATATTATCTGGTAAAGAGAAAGAGAATCAAGATTTGTGTTGCATATGCCTTTTACATTGATGTCAAAGTGGGTGAGAGGCATGTGTAAAACCTCTATATCCTATGCTAATATGAGGGGGAGATTTTTGTTAGTTATAATTTGATTCTTGGTTGTTGATTTCTTTCTTTGTATTTATTGTTTTACAAATTCATATGTTTTCATCTATGTCAAAGGTAGAGATTACTGGATATTGTTGATAAGTTTTCTAGAATGATGTGTTGTCATTGATGTCAACATATTCTTCTATGTATTCCAATGTTGTCAGAATAAATAAGTTGGTTTGGCTAGTGTACTGCAATTGATCTATTGCACTTTAATCAGTTTAGAGATAATATCTCTAGTTGATTCAGCTAAAGTTTTAGTGGTTTGCATGGTGATTTGATTGACTTGTGTGTTCTGGTATTATGGTTGATATTCAGTTGTTTATGTTATTTGGTATTTTGGTTTATGCTCCACATTGCTTCAAAATTGCACTATCTTAGTTTATAGATATCATAGAGAGCTACGGATATTCATAGGTGTCCTCAATTTAGATAGTTCATGATTTGGAGGTCCGCAAGTGAATCTTTTGTTTTGACAACTAGTTCGATGTGTGGTCTTGAGGTTCGGCATACTGATGATGGAGATTCTAGTAAGTAGTGTTGTTGTGGTTGTTTCTATGGTGATTCATTTTTCTTGTAGATGAACTTCTAGATCGTGTCATATCTGTGTTGATGGTCTGTATTGATCATTGTATGCATTATTGATCATTTTCTTGATCTGGTGGTATTCTTCATGTTATGTGTTATTCTTGGTGATTGTAGCATGTTGTGGATGTTCAAAGCATAATTATTGGTGATTTTTCTTAGTTGCGGTATTGATTTAGGTCCAGACTATGTCTTAATTGACATTGTTTGGTCTACATGTATTGTTGTAGCATCTGAGGCTATTCTTTTGTAATTTGTGTTAAGGATTTAGCCGGCCTTAAAATATAGGTTGGTGATTTGTAGAAAAATATGTAATTATCATGTCACAGATGTATCTGCTTGGTATCTGTATGTGCGAACATCTATTTGATCTTTCAGTACTACAATAAAAGTGTGAAAGAATGTAAATAAGTGTGAAAGAGAAGAGTTTAAATATATGTTCTTGACCATAACTATAAACAGGCATGAGAATATGCTATTTTATTAGATCATGATCATCCAGATGTAATCCAAATCTTTCTATAGGGTACTAAGCCTTCCCCAAGGTTGTATCCCTTCTTGTTTTGTGATTTGAGTAGTGAGCACTAGGCAGTGTGCCTAAATGCATGTGCATTCCCCATTGTAATATTTACATTTACCCCTAATAGGGTATTATATCATTGTGGGTAGGTTCCCATCATGGTTTTTATCTTACCAAGGTTTTCCACGTAAAAAGTCATGGTGTTATGTGTGTTATTGATGTGGTGTTGATTTATGAATTTACTCTTCATTATCAAATCCAAATTTAAGTTTGAGTTGTGTTGATTTTGAGAGAAAACTGATTCACCCCCCTCTTAGTTTACTGCATTGTTGCCAACATACACTAGAACCCTTCTTCCACATTTTTCATGTGTGCATGTTTGGATTTGATAGAAAAAGTGGTATAGAAGCATATAGTAGACTATTATAGGTTGCAATAGATATCAAATATGTTAAAAACCTTAGGATAATTTATTTTGGTGCCCTTGCCCTACTATTATAAGTTGAAATGATGGGAGATAGAAATTTAGAGCCTCCTAACTAGATTCTTTCTCACCTTTGTAAATTTAAGACGCCTTTAGAGTAGGACATCAACCACTCATGTATAACACTTTCTACTTTAGTTTTTAGATCTAGGTTCCTCTTTGTATCTCTCTTTCAAATCTATCTTTCTATGTCTACTATTATTTATATAATCTATTGTTATCACTAAAATACATCATTTTTCTATCATTAATCATAGATTTCATACACACACTTCAATATATAAATCCTATTGCAACAAAGGAATAAAATCCTAGAATTTAACTCTCTTACTAGATCTATAGTTGAACCTATTCATGTTCCAAAGATATGTAACAAAAATTTGATATCTTAGTTTGCATTAATAGGAATAGGATTTCATTTCCAAACACATCATTTTGGTGAACTTGACATGTCATGCATTTTTAATAATTTATAAAGTTAAAGTACAAACTTAATTTCTATTTTAGATGCATTTATTTATTAAATTTATTTCTTATGCACTTGCATTTAATTAATTAGTTAATAAATGACATTGTTATTTCATAGCACATAATTAATTAAATCTTTATTCTCTCATATTACTTTTGTTATTAATCTTGCGTAGTAAACAAAATGATCAAAAGATAAAAATACTTCTTTCTTTTCACTTTCCATTAGTTTATAGAAGCATGTTTTTGTTGTTGAAGCTTGTACTTTTTTTATGTTTTGTGTGCTATTTTTTATCTAAGGTTCCTATTAGAAGAAGGTATTGATTCATGGCTTCATTCTTTAATTAGTTTCGGTGTTGAGTCTTAGTTGCATGTTGACTCACACCCAGTAAGAAATTCAAGAGAGAAATTATCCCTTAATCCAATATCCATTGTTTCTATTATAATATAAATAAATTATCATCATTATTACCATGATGAGGACGACCCTACAATTCAAGTATTGAATGAGAATTTGAAGAAGATAGACAAGGAATTAGAAGGATTTCAACAATTACTAAGTATGGAACACTTGGATAGAGATTTTTTCCTTTTGATTGAGAATCTTAGGATATTGATACAAGGTGACTCACATGACATGGATATTCTAGCTAGTTGACAAAAAAATTATGATAATAGCTAGTTGCATATAAGTTGTTGTATATATGGCTCCTTAAAAGTAAATTAAGATGCAAGTATTGATACCCACAATGATAACTTTTATCCCTACATTCCTTTCTTAGATAACATCTATTGTTGTGAAAAAGGGTAATGCTATCCATGCTAGTTTTTGTCCTATTCTTATTAACCAAAATTTATATGTTCCACCCTCCTCCACTCAACCTTTTGGTTTGTAAAACACTTACCAACCTTCACATTCTAACTTCTCACAAAACAATTCACCTACTAATTATATCATTAATTAATTATTAGAAAAAGTTTCTTTAATACAACAATAAGTAGCCAACATAAGACAAAATAGGTCCCAACAAACTCTTCCATCATATTGCACAGGTAGCCCACTTTCATATAGTATACTAAAGATATCTAAACAACAACACATTAAGGTACCATGTTTTGATAAATACAATTGAAAATATGATTCTAACACTCATATGTTGGTATTTACCACTTTATGCATCAATTTTATTCTCGACGATGCTCTTATTTAAAAATGTTTCCCTAGATCATTTAAATACATGGTTTTGTTTTGGTTTTGTTCTTTACCTAGTAATTCAATTCACACTTTTCACAAGTTTTTAATGAGTTTTAAAATAATTTTTGAAACAATATTGGACCTCAAGTAACATGGATAGAATTTTTTTATTGTAAACAAGGTGTTGAAGAAGGTGATTGGTTTTATTAGTAGATATAAAACCTTGTAATCATAATTTTTATTTTTTATTATTGAATTTGATGTTTAAAGAGCTTTTATTGGTCATTTCAAACACAAATTCACACACTTGTTCCCAACATTTAATGGTTATTAAAATTTTGTTATTCAATATGAGTTCTCTTCCTTTTTCTATCTAGTTGACCAATTTGATGAGGCTCCTCAAACTTCTAAAGCATTTATGAAAAAAAAACAAAAAATCCAATAAGATAAAATCTCATTCTTCTAATAACGGTGAAACTCAATTTGTCAATGTAATGCCTCCTATTATAACTCACTATTCATACAAACCAAGCAATTGAACTTTTTCTAGCCATCTAAGCTCTTATGCTTTAGTTTCTAAACAATAATCTCATTAGAAATCCCCCCATCCATCTTTTAGAAACATCCAAAACTTTACCTCATTATTTTGACCTAAAGGCCATTTATCAATATCATCATACTCCTAGACATAATATTGAGTGATGTATATGTCTAAGACATGAATTCCAAAGCTCGATTTACTCTTATATAATATAGGAATCTAGTGTGAATGATAAAAGGAATAAATATATAGCACCTCCTAATAAAAAATTACAAATATTTAGTAATCCTTTTTCTTTTCATCCCACAAATTTAATTGATCTAAATTATTATTACATATACAATGATTTCTAAAGCATTAAGAAGAACAATTAGTTAATGTTATATAAACTTATCCTAAGAAGAGAAACTTAAGACTAAGCTTAAGCCTAGTATCACCTTCACCCAATGTGATAAGTCACTCAAAGTAATCCCTTTAATAGTCTATAAGAGTCTAAAATTATAATTTCAAGGATAGATGCAAAATATATTTCATAGTTGGTTCTATCCCTTCTCTAGATATAAAAACTTTGTTCTTAACTACTTTTGGCCTTAACTATGTCAACCCATTTTGCCTCATGAAGACCCTTCTTCCCCGTTGGTACCAAAAGGTTGAAGCTACGATATTAGATGAGTTATTCTTAGGTATTTACTTGGGTTTCACTTTGACTACTATGCCTAAGGATCCTACAATGTCTATAGATATAAAAATAACTCTTACTGCCTATGGGTAATGAGTGAAATATTCCCTATACCAAGAATCTTTCCCATTCATATATAATCTAATGTGTATTATTTTATTCCACATCTACATCCTATCAAGGACAATGAGGAAAATGACTAACACTAGTTGGAAATCCTCTTATCTCTCAATGTTTAGAGAGCTCTTATTTTTGTTGTCTTGTTACTAGAGAAAATGAAGAAAAGGAATTGATGTTGAGTGATACCCAACCTCCTCCTTCAAAAGCTCTAAACTATAATAAAAAAAATCACATTGTGAGATAGCATCACAAAAGACATCATAATATGAATTTCAAGTCTTCCCTTAATAAGTTGTATGCTATATGGCCCTACCTTATCACCCTTCCTTCCTTCACCCACTTCTAAAATTGTCCTTACCTTGTCCAACCTAGACAAAATCTTAATTTCTTAGTTCTAATGGATTCTTCAATTTGTATAATTGTAACTCATAATGCTTGTGGTAATACCAATGACACTATTAGACCACTTGTTTTGATAAATATAGATGGTAATTTGGATGATATAGTTGAAACTGTAGAAAATAGTTCTAGGTTATGTTTATTATTTTCAAAGCATTGACTCTAGCCTCTAGTGCCACAGATAGTGATCATTTGTTAGGAAATGGTCTATGTTTAGATTTATATGTAGATCCTTGTATTGTTATTTCCATATATCCTTTAGTATCTTATGTTCCATCACTTTATGATGAGAAAGATAAAGGAAAAAATGATTTCTTATAGACTTAGCTGGAAAGTGTAGTACCTCATTTTTTTGTATGTTAGCTTGTGTGTAATATAATTCCCATGTAGTGCTTCATGACATGTCTTTTATTTGTTAAATATAGTTACATATAATTGTTCATATAATTGTTTCATATAGTTATATATAATTGTTCATCACTCCTATATAAATTATCATTGATACTCATCTAGTAACATTGAACTATTATTCACCTCTATTTCTCTCACATATGGTATCAGGGAAGCCATGTTCGAAGGCCTGGTATAATGAAGAGTCACACATTAATTCTATACTACACATGGAGAGGAGGATCTAAGTGACCTTAGGTAGTTCATTCTCTACATAATACATGGAAATGAGAAATCATTAAGATCTAGAACAATTATGAATATTTTGTGTAGTATTATTTGTCTTGGCTTCCAAATCATTGTGTTTTGTTTTGTGTCTCTTTTGGTCACCATTCCTGTGAGTCTATGTTCCTTGTTAAATGACCAACATTTTGATATGCATATGAGTTCAACATATCTATTTTTAAAGTGAGTGTTTGTGGATTTTTTCTCAGTTTCCATTCTTCACCATTACTTATGGATAAATTATGTTTGTATGCTTGTATGTAAGGCTAACCAAGGTGAACAACAAGTTAATCTTGTTATTTGTGCCTCTTACAACATAAATTTTATTTTATGTGATTATTCTTCGTTGTTTCCTCCATAATTATTGTGATGGTTCTTTATATAAATCTATGTTTTGTAGTTGTTAATTATAGATGAGAATTTTAATTTTCACTCATTCAATTCCTTTGTCTTCTTTGTTTTCAATCTATAAGTTTGTCTTCTCTTTTCTAGATAGATCCTTCTGTAGGTTGAGCTGCAAAATTTAACATGGTATCAAATCTTGGGAGCTAGGAGGAAGGAGCACAGACAAATTTTTTTTGTAGGTATTGAAGATCTGAGTTATTTAAAATCGAATTCTAATTTTTTTGGGTGGTATCTATTAGTATTTTTGCATAATAAATGAACTAAAGTAAATTTTTAAAAGAGGGTAATATAAGGTTAAAATGGGAATAAAATATTATCCATTTGTTATCACTTTGTAATAAGAAAACTACAACTCCGGGTGTGATGGACTCATAAATCACTTTTATTGATTCTTCTATTACCACATTTGTATGGGTTTATTTTCAAATAAAGTACATGTTGGTAGAAATATACATTGGAAAGTAGAAATCATCATGTCTTAGGATTAATTTTTTTAAGTGTTGGGAACCACACATCATGGGCTCTATCACATATTGAGTGTCATCGCACTCTTTCAACCACTTTATGGGAAAATTTATGCATATTGCACTGAACCTCCATTCCTCTATGATCCAACTATAGATATACTTATCTCTCATCTAAAGTTAAAATTGTAATAAAATGTCATCCATCTATCATCACTTTGAAACAAGAAAACTACAACTCCTAGGATGATAGACTCCTAAAGAACTTTGATTGGTTCTTCTATTGCCACATTTGTATGGGATTATTCTCAAACAAAGTACACATTGGCAGAAATATACAAAGGAAATAGAAATAATAATGTATTAGGAGTAGTTTGTTTAAGTGTTGAGAACACATCATGGGCTATCACAAATTGAGTATCATTCCACTCTTTTAACCACTTAATGGGAAATGTATGGAGATTCCACTAAACCTCCATTACTACATGATCCAACTATAGATACACTTCTCTCCCATTATAATGATGTTGATACTATGCATGATGATGACATTGAAGAGGAAATTTTTTATTGGAAGAGCCTTGCTTTTCTTGATTAAATAAAGACATCTCCTCCTACTTCTACTTTTTTTGCACCTCCAGTATTAAGTTTTATATGGTCACCTCCTCCTACAAGTTTGACAAAAGTCTTGGCTTCTCCGAATGCTACCTCAAATTCTCTTTAACAGGTGTATTCTTGTACTCTTGATGAGCAACATATAATCATATCAAACATTTATCATTTGTTTGTTGAATATCTCCTTGATGATGAAAACAACATTGAGGACACATGGCTTCTATCTGATATTGTCTCACATCAATTTGTGTCTTCTTTTGGTTTGGATTTGATCTTGTTCTCTCATAGCCACTCCATGCTACTATCTTGACACATCTTGATTCACATCCAAACAAATATCACACTTTAGTGGTCACTATTCCTGAGTCTTGTAAGGAAAAGATTCAATTCAACATCAAATTAGAGAAACATGAGTATTTTTTAGAACCATTCATCTTTATTCTTTCATACATTTCACTGTAGTGGGAATTTAGTAGTTTGATAGCTCGAGGTTTCTATCTTCCAAAAGGAAGAGGCATTATTTGTTGTAGAGGAACCTACTAAAGCATTTTCCATGCTACATTTTGTATTGACATTATTTCTTCTCTTTATGGAGGCACAAATGGACCCCATCTTTTTGTTTTCACTTTCTTCAAGACCTTCTTGAGGTGGTAGACATTGTAGCATAGTAACTTGCCTGCAGAATTAGGGGAAGTTTTGTGAAGGGGTTTTGTTCCCACTGGGTTTTCCCTCTTTCCTCTTTTCTTCTATCTTTTCTTTCATTAGGCTTAGTCTCATGAGTTAGACATAAGTGAGGTGATAGCGCATAACTCTAGTCTTCACCATTACTTACAAACAACTTATGTTTTCATGCTTTTATGTAAGGATAACAAAGGTGAACAACAAGTTAATCTTTGTATCTCTACCTCTTTAATTAAAAATTTTATTTTATGTATCTTTTCATCTTTGTTTCCTCTATTGTTAAAGTTATGGTTTTTTGTATAAATGTGCATTTTGTAGTTGTTAATGATACATGAGAATTTAATTTTTGTTCATTCAACTGCTCTTTCTTCTCTATTGTGAATTTGTAAGTTTGTCTTGTAGTTGGATCCTTGTGAAGGGGTAAGATATAAAATTTTACACATATAGTATCTCACTTCTGATCCATGTCATTCCTCTCTACTGAATTGGCACATTAACATATCTGAATGTTACCATATTTTCCAACATAAGAAGGTGTTACCATTAAGGCATCATTTTCTTTAATAATATTATTAGAGTTTTTTCCAATTGGAAAGATTAATATTGAAGATCCTTGTTTCTAATTGCAAATAGAGAAAGTAGATATAGTGTGAGGCAATAGGTGTGAAAGAGTGCATCATAGAGAAGCTTTGTGCTCCTATGTCGCCTTGAAAAGGAATTGCAACTACACTAGATTTGTGTTTGTACACAAAGAAAAGAGGGTGCAAAATTAAATTAGAGCATCGACGTAAGGCGTGGAATTTATGTGTGTATATTTTTATTTTTTTCAAGTTATCTTTGAGGTGCTAGAGAATAGGGTGCTGCAATTTCAAAATTGTGTAAAATCATTACATTTCTAATGAGTTTTGGATACAAATTATGTCATGGCATTTCATCTTTCTAGCATGGAGAGCTAAGAGTTTGAAATAATTATTGATGGCCGAAGCTCTCACAATCAAAGACTTTGTCTCTCCTGGAAGAGGAAGCATACGTTATCACAAATGACATTGGAAGATATCTGTATATCATAATATGTGCGTGAATCAATTGAATATGTCAACAGGTGCAACTTGAGTGTCTTTAGTTAAATGAACTATGAAGAAACACCTTTTGAGGTTGAGCTTGAGCATGCTATTTATAAGCAAAAAAAATTATATGATCAATTATATGAACCTCAATGAATTATCTATGGGCCTTAAAAGTATTGAGTGTTATTCTAGAAGATGAGATTAGGATGAATTCAAATATGGATATTTTTATAGAAGATGTGGTTTATGTTCACTAACATCCTAATGTTATGTATGGTAAGTGCATTCATTTTCTTTCCATTGATAATATCATTAAGACCATTACTGGGAATTTATTTGGAGTCTATTTAGAAACCTATTTGTTATAATCTTATCATCTAATAAGAAAAGAGGATCTTTTGTTTCTAAGAACTGAAATACATAGAATGTAGTTTAAGGCAATTCTGATAGACTTTAGAGAATATTTTGTTGTTTCAATATTTAATGATATTGTCTATGAGGATCCATCAAACTATATTTACAATTATACTTACGAAGCTTGTGGTACTTCTTCCACTGTTATTTTTTAGAGGATAAATACTAACAAGGTTAATTTGGAGGCTGGTAGTATTGGAGGATGGAGGAATTTCCATCATATCAAGCTAGCTTCTTACTTTAAGATGATGCTTTACATAAAAAACATTTTTGGAATTTTTTGATTTGTGCTTTCCTTTTTACCTTCTTTGTTGTGTTGGCCATTTGGTAGAATTGATTATGTGTTGCATTGATGTTTTGTCATTGATGTCAACACTATCTATTTGGATGCTTTACCAACACCCTCTTGGTCCTGGTAGGATGAGTGGTTTTTGGCTAACTTTGATCCAATAGGTTCTAATATGATCTGATGATGGAATTGGATTGTTCATGATGCTTATGTTCATACTTGATAATTTGGTTTTGGTCTAGTGTTTGGATGTTGTCTTGCTTGCTATGAAGCTTGATTTCTGGTTCAAGCGAGGGTTTCACCGACAGAGCTTTTGATGGAGATCTTTGATGAATTGCCTAAGTAATGTTGGTACAACATTTGATGGAGTTTCACGATGTTGTTGGTGATCTTATTTGAGACTTGGCGATTGGAGATCATTGTTGAAGCATGTGGACCTATACTTGGTCCCGGTTGATCAAGGTTATGGACCAACATTGACATAACATTTTGATAATACCTATTGTTGTTTGGATATTATTTGTTTGGCCTAAGGATGACATGGTTTGTAATTATGTAATTAGTTTATTGTCTGGTGGCCGACCTAATTGTTAATGGTCGAGGGTTTGTATATATAGATGTAAGATCTCATTGTAGATCATCATGATTATTGTAAGAGGTCATGGTCAAGGAATGTAATGTGTGAATATTATAATATCATTCAGGAAAAGGAGTTGATCGGTCATTGGAGATCAAATTGGGTTTATGTATGAGGATTTAGTCCTTTGGTATTGAGCTTAAACAAAACTGTACTCTAGCATAGGAGATGCTATCTTTTATAGTTTAATACTTCTCCAGATTGTAGTTTGGATTTGTATGTAGTCAGTGAGACTCCTTTTGTGATGAGCAGTGTCCTCTAGGTTGTTGGACTTCCTGCAACTGTAGGCCCCTTCATTGTAATTCACATACTTACTGTAGAAGTATTATCTAATTGTGGATAGGCTTCCCACCATGGTTTTTCCCTTTACTGGGTTTTCCACGTACAAATCTTGGTGTTGCGTGAATGGCTTGTATTTTGTGATTACTGTTTATGCTTAATTGAATTAACTTCTATTTCAGTATAATTATTTTGGGTTTGGTTATTAAAGTTTAAATTCTGATTCCTTCCAGTAATCTGTGACAACTGATTCAAGCCCCCTCTCAGTTGTCTTCTGGTTATCCGAACTATCTAACAATTGGTATCAGAGCTCTAGTCCTCTATGCAGAAAGCTTAATCGCTTGAGGAAGATCCTAAGGTGACTAACAATTCAAGTTCATCTAGCTCTTTTGGAGATATATTTAGAAGGGATATACTAAGGCTTGATGGAACAAATTACACAGTATGGAAGATTTGAATGGAGACTCATCTGAGATGTCTTGGCAAGGAGATTTGGGAGATCACACTGAATGGTGTCACACCCTATAATTTGGGATCTGGAAATCCTCCTCTAGCAAACATGGACAAGGAGATTAAGAATGATTGTAGAGTAAGAGAATCCCTTTTGTGTGCACTTTCTGATCAACAAATAATGCGATTAACTTATAAATCATCTGGATAGGTTATATGAGATAAATTGGAGACTCTTAATGAAGGTGACCCTACAGTGAAGATTGCTAAACTTGATTGTTACCGGGTGAGATGTGAGAACCTAAATATAGAAGAAGATGAAAGGATTACTACATTCATAGAAAGGGTAAATGAGATTGTTATGGGAATTCAATGTTGTGGTGCAACTCTGAGCAAAGATAAAAAAATTTCTAAAGTCCTGAGAGCACTACCACCAGCTTAGAAAATGAAATCTATTGCTATGAATAAGTTGAGAATACTGACTAATACATCTTCCAACAAAGATACCTTGGTTGGGAAACTATCTTCTTTTGAGCTTGAGGAATTTGGACCTTCTAGAGCTGTGAAGACTAAACCTACTTGTCATACATCTACATCTACAACTAGTAAGCAAGATTGGAAAGCTTTATATGCAAAAGAGTTGGAAGATATGAAGAGAGAAGATGATGAGTTTGGGAAAATTTAAGCACTATTTGCTAGAAGAGTATCAAAAGGACTGGTAGGAAGTATGTATGAAGGAAAATCACCTTTTAAATGTTTTGCATGTAATAAGATTGGTGATTTTGCATCTAGATGTCCTGAAAGGAATTCAAGATTTGAAGAAAGAGTTAAAAGATCATTTAAACCTAACCCTGGATATCAGAACAAGTAAAAATAGAGACAAATCATGCTGCATAGTGGATGAGAAAGGCATTACTGATTCAGATAATAAATGGATAGAAGATTCTACTAGTGGATCCGTCAATGGGAAAGAATGGGTATTCTTGGCTATCAAGGAAGATGATCTGGCACTAGATGTACCAAAAGAGAAGGAACTTGCTGCTAAATTTGAGGACAAGGATGAATGGGTAATTGACAGTGGTTGTTCACATCATATGACTGGAGATAAAGGGAAGTTTTTGTCTTTGCAATAATTTGATGGTGGACTAGTTAGATTTGGAGATGACAAGGCATGTATGATCAAAAGAAAAGGAACTATATCATTGGATGGTAAGGACAATACTGACAATGTTTATTATGTTGAAGGCTTGAAACATAATCTTTTGAGTGTAGGATAATTGGTTGATAAGGGATTTCAATTATAGTTCAAGGATGGAAAATGCAAAGTCATTAACAGATATGACTTGGACATTGCAACTGGTACACAGAAAAAAGGTAATATATTTCATTTGAACTCCAGTGAGAAAGATGTTTGATTACAGGGATTGATGAAAGTTAGTTATGGCATAAAAGGTTGTGTCAAGTAGATTTTGATTGCATTGTGAAGATCAGTTCAACTAAGGCAGTTAGGGACATACCTAAGATTATGAAGCCCTATAATTCGGTATGCAAAGAATGCAAATAGGTAAATATATCAGAACCTCTTTCAGAAGTATACAAGATAAATCAAATGATATTTTTGATCTTATTCATACTAATTTGTGTGGCCCTGCTAAAGTTAAAAGTTTTCATGGTGATAGATATTTCATGCTAATCATTGATGATTATTCTAGAATGATGTGGGTTACTTTTTTGAAAGAAAAATATGAAGCATTTAAAAAGTTTAAAATCTTTAAGGCTAAAGTGGAAACTGAGACAAGATTGAAGATTAAATGTTTGAGATCAAATCATGGTGGAGAATTCACTTCCAATGAGTTTAATAAGTTTTGTGACAAGTATGGTATAAGAAGAAAATTTTCTGCTCCCCGGACACCTCAGTAGAATGAATTGTGGAAAGGAAGAATGAAACTATCTTGGATGCTGCTAGAACAATGATGCTGGAAACTAATATACATCATATCTACTGGAGAGAATTAGTTAGAATAGTGGTTTATACATTACACAAAATACATATCAAAGGACAAACCGGTGAGACCCCTTATGATTTGTGGTTTGGCAATACACCTATAGTTTTAAGTATTTCAGAATTTTTGGTAGTAAATGTTATATCAGGAGAGATGATACTATTGGGAAATTTGATCCTAGATGTGATGAAGGAATATTTATTGGTTATTCTAATGAAATCAAATCATATAGATGTTAGAATAAGAGATTGCGGAGAATTATGGAGGGTGCTAATGTTAAAGTAGATGAGTTGAGCAAAAGTCAAATCAAAGTTTATGAGAAGGAACTGGCAATGGAAATGGTTATATCTGAACTGGTAGCACCTTTAGTGGAATAGAGACATGAACTAGTTACTCAGGTAGCATCAAAAAGTTATACAGCAACTGAAAAAAAATGGAAAAGGAACAGAGAGTCAGAAGACTCGTACGTATGTGAAATTGAATCATTCTAAAGATCAAATCATTGGGGATAAGAACAATGGAGTGATGACAAGAAGAAGACTGGCAACTAATGAGGTATGTTTAATTTCACAAGTTGAATTGGTATCAGTAATTGAGGCTTGTAAAGATGAACATTGGTTAAAATATATGGAAGAAGAATTAGATTAGATTGAGAAATATAACACATGGACTTTGGTTTCCCAACGTAAAAATAAAAAATGTCATTGGAAGTAAATGGTTTTTTAGGAATAAATTGAATGAGGATGGTAAAGTTATAAGGAATAAGCCTAGATTAGTTTGTAAAGGATATTCTCAGAAGGAAGGAACTAATTATGGAGAGACCTTTGCGCCAGTAGCTAGGATTGAAGCTGTAAGATTATTTCTTGCCTATGCTGCTTATAAAATCTACAAAGTTTATCAGATGGATGTTAAATGTGCATTCTTGAATGGGGATCTTGATGAACAATTTTATATTGACCAACCTAATGTTTTTTCACTATCAAATGATACTGATATGGTTTGCAGGTAAAGGAAAGCTTTATATGGACTGAAATAAGCACCTAGAGCTTGGTATGCAAGGTTGGATAAATACCTTTTGAAGCTTCATTTTACTAAAGGCAGCGCTGACAATAATTTATATTATAAGATCACTAATGATGATATACTGATTGTTGAAGTATCTATTGATGACATTATTTTTGGAGGTGAAGATAAATTGTGCTTAGAATTTTCTAAGAATATGGAAACAAAATTTGAGATGTCTATGATTGGTGAGATGAAATTTTTCTTAGGTATGCAGATTACTTAGACTGAAAAAGACATATTTATCTGTAAAACTAAATATTCTAAGGAATTATTGAAGAAATATGGTATGGGAGATTCTAAACCAATAAATCCTACAAGATACAAATCTATGATTGGAGGTCTGCTTTATTTGACTCGGAAGAGACTAGACATTATGAATTTTATTTATATTGTTTTAAGATTTTAGAGTGATCCTAGAGAAAATCATGAGATGGCAGTGAAAAGGATTTTTAGATACTTGAAAGGTACATCAGAATATGGCTTATGGTACCCTAAGGATGATAACTTCACTTTATGCGCATATACAGATGTTGATTGGGTTAGAGATGTTGATGACCGGAAAAGTACTTCCAGTGGAGCTTTCTTTCTTGAAAAGAAGTTGATTTCACAGATCAACAAGAAATAGTCATATACTTCTCTATCTACTGTTGAAGCTGAGTATGTTGCTGCTACTGCTAACTGTACACATTTTTTATGGATGAATCAAATGTTGAAAGATATAAAAGTGGATTGTGATGCATCGGTAGTTATTCACTATGATAACTCTCCTACTATTTATATATAAAACAATTTGGTATTTGATTCTGAGACAAAGCACATATCTATCATGTATAACTTTTTCAAGGAGAAGGTGGAAGAAAATGAAGTTAAATTGGTTTATGTGAACATGAAAGATCAAATTGCAGATATTTTCACTAAACCTTTATCCAAGGAATCATTTGAGTACCTGAGAGATAGATTGGGGGTTTCTGCCCCTCTTTTAGAGACTTGAGTGATGCGGTTTTCTATCAGTTTGGCATGCATTATCACAAACAATATTCACTCTGATACTGATGTGGGATGCTACTGCTCAGGGGGAGTAGTCAGCTTTTGAGAATTAGAGGTTTATATTTATGCTTTGATATTTTTGTTAGAGTTTCAATATTGATGTCAAAGGGGGAGAGATAGTGATGTGAAAAAGATAGATAAAAAGAAAAGATAAAGAGAAAGTAAAAAAGGGAGTCATATTGGGAGAGATATTGATAGTGATATTCAGAGCTATCTATGGGAGATTGTTGGTTGTCTTCCACAGGGGGAGAGTTGTTTGGCATTTCTTGGTACTTAGATGTTTTTCACATCTAGTGTTGCCATCAATGCCAAAGGGGGAGATTGTTCACCATTTGGTAGAATTGATTATGTTTTGTATTGATTTTTTTTCATTGATATCAACACTATCTATTTGGATGCTTTACCAGAACCATTCTAGTCCCAGTAGGATGACTGGTTTCTGGTTAACCTAGATACGGTAGGTTCTGATATGATCTGATGATAGAATTGGCTTGTTCATGATGCTTATGTTCATACTTGATCATTTGGTTTTGGTATGGTGTTTGGATGTTGTCCTTCTTACTGAGAAGCTTGATTTCTAGTTCCCGCGGGGGTTTCACCAACAAAGATTTTGATGGAGATCATTGATGAATTGCCTAAGTAATGTTGGTACAACTTTTGATGGATTTTCACGATGTTATTGGTGATCTTGTTCGAGACGTGGCAATTGGAGATCATTGCTGAAGCATGTGGACCTATACTTGGTCCCAGTTGATCTAGGTTATGGACCAACATTGACATAACATGTAGATAATACCTATTATTGTTTGGATATTATTTATTTGGCTAAAGGCTGACATGGTTTGTAATTATGTAATTAGTTTATTGTCTGGTGTTCAACCTGATTGTTTATGGTCGAGGGTTTTTATATATAGATGTAAGATCTCATTGTAGATCATCATGATTATTGTAAGAGGTCATGGTCAAGGAATGTAATGTATGAATAATGTAATATCATTCTGGCAGAGGAGTTGATTGATCATTGGAGATTGAATTGAGTTTATGTAGGAGGATTTAGTCCTCCCATATTGAGATTAACCAGAACTGTACTTTGGCATAGGAGATGCTATCTTTTGTAGTTCAACACTTCTTTGGATTGTAGTTTGGCTTTGTATGTAGTCAATGACACTTCTTTTGTGATGAGAAGTGTGCTTTAGGCTGTTGGCCTTCCTCCAAGTGCAAGCCCCTTCATTGTAATTCACATACTTACTACATAAGTATTATTTGACTATGGGTAGGCTTCCCATCATGGTTTTCCCCTTTACCGGGTTTTCCACGTACAAATATTGGTGCTATGTGAATGACTTGTATTATGTGATTACTGTTTATGCTTAATTGAATTAATTGGTATTCCAGTATTATTATTTTGGGTTTAGGTATTAAATTTTAAATTTTGATTGCTTCTAGTAATCTGTGACAACTGATTCACCCCCCTTGCTCTCAGTTGTCTTCCAGTTATCTAAAGTGTCTAACATGTTGATGCTGGTGAATTTGAAAAGTACATGTATTGTGAAGGTTATGTTTTGGAGATAGTTTTGGGATTTGATGTTGAGCTCAAAATGGATTGTTTTCCAATGACCTTTAGAGTATATGATCATGAATTATACTCTTTCATGATCATCAAACAATTTTAGAGCTTCATCATAGCGATTAGAGATTATTATCAAATAATTCAATACTATGTAAATTGAGAGTTTAGGATCGAGAGATCCAGAACACATTTATGAGGGTCAAGAGACAACTTGATAGAGCCCTACTTGGTTCAAGATTCACTTTTTCAAGAGATGATCTTCTAATAACTATGTATTTATTTTATATGTAATCAACAATTTTTGTTGTGTAATCCTTAAGGGGGGCCCTTGGCTAGGTAAATCTTGAGGTTTCACTGAAATATTTGTCTGAACAATTTAATAAGGGAGGAATTTTAGAATATCTATTATATATTTTTCCACCATTAGATATGTCTACATATAGCTATCTATTACTGCTTTATAAATTTTTATTGATATTAATCTAGTTACATTTAGTTTAAGTTATCCTTGAATATGTAATGGTATGATGATGTAAAATATGTGTACCTCAAATACATTGAAAACATGACATAAAATTGTATATAACATGACACTATAGATATATAAGGTGGCATTAAAATATTCTATCATGCCATTTGAAATCTATTTTCTCGTGTCATAAACATTTGACATTGATGTTTGAACATATATGTACAAATAGAAGTATTAAATGGTACATTTGTTGATGTTTTATATGACATGTTATAATAAATAGTTTTAAATGAGCATTCAAGGACATATGTCCATATATAAAAATTAAGCTCTAGTTCAGCTTGCTCCTCAAAAGTCAAAACAACTTTGAGCTCACAAATCACATACAAAGACATGGTAAAAATTTTATCAAAAATTGATATCTTATTTAGAAGCTTGTAGAAAAATAAAGATTAATGAATAAGAAATAATAAGAGGCAAAAATAAATATCGAGGAAAATTTTGAATAAATTTAAATGAAAAAATATATAGAAATATATGTTTGAGTTTATATTATAATGCAAGTAAAGCCTTTGCTACTTATTGTCTAAAATAGTTGTAAACTAGTTTCTTATATATAAAGAATTAAAAAGACAACGGTAGATAACCTCATTGATAGAAAAAAAATTTCAATGAAGGTTTTATAAAAATAACTCAAAACGTAATCTATAAGGAGCATAGCAGTTTGAACTATCATTGTCACTTTATTGGAATCGGCCTTACGTTATGCTACACTCTGTTGTCAATGGATGAGAAGGCATAATACACTAATGTTTAATATGAATTCCAATTTTTCAAATAAAATCTTGTGTCAAAATTCTTTTTAAATTTTACTCCTGATAAATGGAGGACTTTACAACATGACCAACTTGGCTAAGCCTTATATGATAGCAACAATACAATAATTATTTTAATTGCTTCTTTAAAAAAATATTATTTTGTTTAATACAAATAAAATATAGAGTTGTTGTTTAAAATAATTATACTCAAATATTTTATTTCAAAAATATCAATCTAATAGTAGAAAATATTGATATATACAATATCACATACTTACTATAATGAGTCATTTCCAACATCCTATGAAAGTGCTTTCATGACATTTTATCTTTAAATTGTATACCATAGTCTAATAATCTATTGCAGTGCCCTCAAATTGCACCCCTTACAATTTTTGAGTGCATTTGGGTCTTTGTCTTAGTGTTTGTGCCCCTCGGCCTGGTTGAAGACCTTATTATTCTCACACATATCAAAAACTTCATGCAACTCAATGATGCACCTTGCTTGCACTTTGATCCTATCCCAAATTACAACATGACCAAGGTGTGGATCCCTTGTCCTCACTAGGACCATTGCATGGCACACCGGTCCCCCTTAATGGGGATTTATCTTGGGCCTCTCCCCATGACCTATCTCAAATTTGAAGTGGGAAAATCCCCTCTATGTTGGCTCATGTTCGAAAATTAATCAATTAATCCTACGGGTAAGTATATAAGAGGAATTTCCCCTCTCATTTGAACATCCATCTATCTATCATGCACACATAAGAGATAAAGCATTTAATCATTTAAGAATAAATAAGAATTTTTCAGTCTTCCTTCAAGCTTTGGAGCAACAATAGAGTCAAGATTACAGGAATTTAAGAGATCTTCATTTTAATTTATGAAATCATAATTCAATGTGGGGGCAAGGAAAACTTCACAAGGAAATATAAGAATTTCATTTTCAGTCAATTCAACATCCCCTCAAAGATGAGGATTTCTATTTTTCAGTCATTTCAATTACATTATTTCAACCACTTGGTCAATTCCAAAACCAAGGTTTGACCTAAGGGAAAACCCCTATTCCCAACACATTTCCCTTTCATTTTGTGTGCAAAAAGAATGTGTGTAGTTGTTCTTCTGGAATTAAGCTTTATTTGCAGAGATAGAAAAACCCTTTTCGATGTGCAGAAAGTTTGTAGGACTAATAGGAACCCATGACCTTATTTGGTTACACGGTCTCTACAACTTTTGGCAAATTTTCCAAAGAAGCTCTGAATCATTTCAGACTTTTCAGATCTAGGTGCACAACAAAATCCTAAATCCATAGCTCACTATTTTCTCATATTTGTCTTCATTTCCACCATTTAGTCTTAATTCAACTTACAAAAGAGGGTCAATCAAATTCCAAACATAGTCAATCTACTTAGTATTCAATCCTTGCATCATTTAGGATTGGATTTAGTAGATTTATCCCCTCTTTTGAATGTAAAGTCTCCCCAAGTGAAAATTGAGCTTAGTGAATTCTCCTTTCCCTATGGTGAATTTGCTAAGCTCCTAATTTTCCGCTTTACATTTTGGTGAACCCGACATGAATACCTTTAATTCTGGTTTTTGTTTTTAGCTTCGATTGTATGCAATTAAAAATTCAAAATTTCAATTATAAGTTTTATTTCCTTGTAGTTTTAAAACATTTAGAGGTTAAATTCACAAAAAACCTAATTTTAAGATTCAAAATTGAGATTGTGATTTGTCTAAACTGGATTAATTGTTCCAGATCAAAGAACTCTTCAAATTTACAATTGAAGTTTTCATATACATATTCAATTTTCAATTTTGTTTTCAAATTAAGTGGTTAAATAAAAAAATGCTAATTTTTAATTCTAAAATTGAACTTGTGAGTTATGTAGATCATGAATTAATTTTTAGATTTGAGTCCTTGCTTCAATTTCAAAATTTACTTTCCCACCTTGCAATTCAAATTTTTAACTTTAAATTTTTAAAATTGAGCTGTTTATGCAACAAACCCTAATTTTTAGAATTAAATTAATCTTGTGCAATTTTAGATTTTCCTTTAAGCATTTAATTGACTCAATTAAATCTAAAGCCTCTTTTTTTACTTCTAAACATCATAAAAGTCGGCCTGTAAGTGTGTTCTTTTTTGTTTTATTCTTTCAATTAGTCATCTTCTTGAACATCATAACTGTGCCATATTTTGACCATCAAGGCTTATTTTTGCATATCAAGAAATCTCCAATTCCCATATCCTTATGGAATTTGCATTAAAATCATAATATCTTGCTTCCCTAAAAAAATTGTAAAAATTTAGTCAGACCAAGTAGGTACCTACTTGGTCCCAACTTTTTCTCCTTAAATTTTGGGAGTCTATTTTGTCTGTATTTACTGCTCAATTCCAAATATTTATTAAATTTTATTGATTTTAGGTTTCCCTAAGGTCGAAAAGAAATCTAAATTTCAACATTTCCATTTTAAATTTAAATTTTAAAATTATGTGCTTAATTACATATACCCTATATTTTAAAATTAAGTTGATTACTTCAATATTTAAACATTCCAAAATTTTATTTTATAGGTTAGATGTGGACAACCCTGATTTTAATTTTTATATTTTTTTTAATAAAAGTGGATTATTCCACTAAACTTTTATATATATATATATATACATAGGATTCAAAGAGCATACCCGAGGAAAGAACCCTAGGAAGACAACCTCTGGTCACAGCTCATAAAATTAACCTATAGTATCTGACAGATCAGTTTCTGCACCCCGCCCAAAACCACATACAAAATGCAGTCACAACACATATAATATTAGTTTTGCATAGAGCCCATATGACAATTTGCCAAAAAAACCCGTCGGATAATTTTTAAATGCAGACTCCACAGCTGATACCAATGGAAGAAGACAAAAATTTTGAAAGCCCTGTGCCAAATCCCATGAGCCAAAAACCTTCTTGCCAAAAAAGAAAGTATCAAAAAACCTTTGGAAAAACACTATTGTATCAAATACCATGAGCTCGAACTCTCCTCTAAACAACAAACATGAATACTTGAAATGAAAGGGGAAAGCAGGAATAATAATCATCATAAAATTTTACATCAACATTACTCAAGAAAATCATACAACTATTGCTACAAACCTTCCCATACCCTAGAAGGAATTTCCTCAAAACCCACCTCTCGCTGATTAGCATTGCTATCAAATGGCTAAATATGCCAAATAATCTACAATCTTATTAAATTCTCTGTAACAATGGGATACCAAGAAAGATTCAAACAAATCTATTTTTTGTAAAATGGGATCAAATATATACTGCAAATTCCAACAATTTGATTTCTTTTTCATAACACATTGAATAATCACCATAGAATCTCCTTCAATTATTAAGTCCTTAATTCCCAAAGAGATTGCCATATCCAATCCAAAAGACAAAGCATGAAATTCCGCATAATTGTTAGTTTTAAAACCAATAGCATGACACTTAGCTCAAATAAAATTTGCATTGTGATCATAAATTACCATGCCTACCCCCTGATTTTAATTTTGATCTTCTCTTTTTTCATATTTTTAAAATTGATAGGTCAATTTCAACCCTAATTCTAATTTTCACCATCTATCTTCCAAGGGATAATTTCAAATTTAAATTAATAGGTTATTTTGGCATAGCCCTATTTTTAAAATTAAAATTCGTAGGAGATTGCATTATTATTTCAATCATTTTGCATTCTAAAATTTGAAATTCAAATTTCCCTCACTTAGCGCATGTGTTTTACTACTATATGTCCTACCTATAGTATCCCCATAAGAAGAAGTTATAGAATTAAGTTTGACCAACGTTTAAATATCAAGGAAATGGAGCCTAATTTGGCTAGCATTTTTAATGAGGATGTACTGGTTCTTCCAATTGTATAGATATTCTCGTTTATCCTCTTGAAAATTGTCATGATTTGGAGGAATCACTAACTAGGGTATTCATTGACCAATTGGAAAAGATGGACAATCAATTTGACAATGTTCAAGAATGGATGAGTCAAGAATACCTGGAAAGTGAAGCTCTCCCATTGATTGAAGAATTAAAAAGAATGATTCAAAGTGATAAACATGGTGTTGATATTTTGCTTGGTATTGCTTATATTGTTGATTCTAATATTATGCCTATGAAGAGTTCAGCTAAAAACCTAGGGTATACACAACCTCCTAGTCAAGTAAATCATTCCATTTCTATAACAACTCATGTGACTAGTGTTCCTATAGACGTATAAATTTGACAAAGAACTAAACAAGAAAAAAACTGAAAGGAAATATTTTTGGTTGATGCAAGATTGCTCATCGACTGGGGATTCTCCTACATCACATTACATGAAATAAAAAATGGTTCTACATTTTAATTTCTTGTTGGTTACCCTAAGACAAGGTTTTGATAGTTTTATTAGAAAATATATAATTTTTTTGGAACTTAATGAAATCTACTAAAACAAAATGCAATATTTAAAAAATTCAATCCTTCAACATATAAACCAAATTATTAAACAAAATGAAACAATATTTACCACTATAATATCTAATATCAGACTATCAGACAGAGAAAAGCATGAAAAGTGCAGAAAACCAACTTTATTGTTATCAAAACTCAATACTTTGACCAACTCTTTATTTATTGGATCATTACAAGAATATATATATATATATATATATATATATATCATTTCCCTTCATGGAGAATTGACCAACCACTTTCCAACTACCTATTCAACCAATTTTGTGTACTTGTTGTCAACTGACAAGTTTTGATCATTCTTGTTACATGAATTGACTTAATCAACCTATTACATCAATATGGTCATTTGAGACCTTATGAAACACAAAAAAAATTAAAAAACTCCTATCTAACCTTGAACCCCATTACATTACTCATTTTGACATTGTTTTCCCCATATGATAACATCTCACCATTTGATTACATTGATGCAATACATGAATAGATATGGCTTTAATTTCCTTAATTAAGTATCCAAATGGTAATAATTTACCTAACAACACAAATATCTTCTTGATATTCATTATGGGCTCATGATGGTCATTCTTTCCTTGGGTGCTCCTGCACCATACTCCCGAGGTTCAAAATTTCCAAGTCCCCTTGGAAACACCTGCAAGACACACATTAGAGAAACAAAACAAAAACTTCACCTTTATTTTTTGTTTGTACTTGTCCTCCTTTTGAAACCATGTCCTTGTGTGTCCTGTACTCACCTAGAACTTCTCTACGTCCTTTATCTTCACTCTTGGTTTGCCTCCACTTGGAAAAATAAGAACCACTTGCTGCCCATTACCTTCCATCATCAACTTCATCATGATCAACATCACTAATACTATTGCATACACCTACAACCCAGTCAATTTCATCACCCAAAGACATTTCTTTGTCTTGGCAACATCAACATACTCAATCTCCATGCTTGGAGAATACACAAACTCTTTGGCCTTCTCATGGCCTACCACCATCATTTCTTCATCCTTAGTCTCTTCCCTTGAGGCCATCTCATCCTTCTCATACCTTTCCTCCTGGCATACCAGCTCATCATCTATCTTCATGGCTACATCATTACCCTCACAACTTGTTTTCATAGGAGTACTTTCCTCCTTTGTACTCTTTTCCACTCTCAATGGACATAACAAATTCCCAATCATGACTATGTTAACATTCTCAAGCCCTTAAAGACTTGAATCCTTATTTTCTTAATCAACATCTTTGTCTTCCATCTCTTATTTAACATCTTCAACCTTTTCATCACTAGGTTCCTCATCTTCTTGTTGTTGTACCTTGCACTCTTTCCATTCCAATGGATAAATTACTTCTTCCTTAACATCTTCATCCATTAAGTCTTCTTCCGCATCTTCAAAAGCTTCTTCTAAAGCCTCAAGTGCTTTGTCCATCTCTTGGAATTCCAAGTTCCATCCTATCACTTCTTGCTTCAATGTTGCTATCTCTTTTTCAAGTTTCCTTTGCCTCTTTCTCTTTTTCCTTTCCTCCTCTGCTTTCAAATGTCTTCTTAACACTTCCATCTTTTATATTCTTCTGCTCAACTAGAAACAACTTGCAAGGACCTAATCCATTGCTCTGATACCAATATGATGCAGATGCATCATGGGCCCATCTATTCTCATTAGAAAATTTTCCATTTCCCCTTGTTTGGTAACAAAACACTATTCCATCTTAGGACCTATATCCAAGATCTATCAACACTCACAACTCACTCACATCAACCATGTAACACATCTTTTGATCATGACTCACTATGATCTACAACTTCTTGTTTGAACACTCACTCATTTGACTTAACATAAACTTATTCCCATGACAACAATCACAACCTTGACTTATCAACACCCTTCACCATAGAAATTAGACTCCACTCCTTAAGATGAGAAAAATGGCTCATGTTAACTCAACCAAATCATTCACATACTCCAAGACAATAACAATGACCTATTAACAATATCAAACCTCTATCAACACATTGGACAACCAAATAATTATGACTATCCCACAAACTATTCCCATAACCTCAACAACTCTTGCATTTAGAATCTCACCTTGAATATAAATTTCCTCTCAGATCTCTGACCTCTACTGAACATGAAAAGACTTTTAACACAATATATTTAATCCATCTTTAAAACCCCTTTGAACTTGGGTTAACATACTCACAAACAATCAGATCTTTAGACTGTCAAACAAGAACTTTATCAGTCTTTCTTCATACACCCGTACTCAGTTGTCTATAAATTTTTAATCTGATGGTATTTCTCCAATCACTCCAGTGAGATCATTTAAACTTTTGTTACCAATAAAATATCAAATACGAAGAAAAATACAACGGTTAAATTCTGTGATATGCCCCTCGAACCAAGACTATCTTTTCTGAGACAGTCACACATTCACCTTCAACAAATTATTCTCTTTCTCCATCAAAATTGTGCCAAAACACTACATGGTCCCTTGCCAATGGTGATACATAAAATAAAGACCCTCTCTCCTTCATCAACCAATTTTGAGGGCACATAACATGAAAAACACAATGGTTCTACATTTTAATTGCTCACTAGTTACCCTAAGACAGTCTTTTGATAGTTTTATAAAAAAACATATAATTTATTTGGAACTAAATAAAATATACTGAAACAAAAGGCAATATTTAATAAATTCAATCCTTCAACATATCCACAAAATTATTTAACAAAATGCACCAACGTTTACCACTATAATGATCTGATATCAAATTGTTACACAGAGAAAACCATGAAAAGTGTAGAAAACCAGCTTTATTGTTATCAAAACTCAATAATTCGACCAATTGTCCCTTTTTAGGATCATTAAAATAATATATATATCATTTCCCTTCATGGAGAATCAACCAACCACTTTCCAACTACCTATTAAACCAATTTTGTGTTGTTGTTATCAATTTTGACACTTTTTGTTGTCAATTGACAAGTTTTGATGTTTCTTGCTACATGGCTCAACTTAATCAACCTATTACATCAATATGGTCAATTGAGTTCTTATGAAACACAAAAAATTAAAAAAACTCGTATCTACCCTTCAACCCCATTACATTACTCATTTTGACATTGTTTTCCTCACATGACATTTCATAATTTGATTACATTGACTCAATACATGAATAGATATGGCTTTAATTGCCTTAATTAAATATACAAATGGTCATGATTGACCTTACAACACAAATATCTTCTTGATATTCATTGTGGCCTCATGATGGCCATTCTTGCCTTGGGTGCTCCTACACCATACTCCCGAAGATCAAAATTTCCAAGTCACCTTGGAAACACTTGCAAAACACACATTATAGAAACAAAACAAAAACTTCATCTTGACTTTTGGTTTGTACTTGTCCTCCTTTTGTAAACATGCCTTTACTTGTCCTGTAATCACTTGAAACTACTCTACCTCCTTTATCTTCACTCTTGGTTTGTCTACATTTGGCAAAATCAATACCACCCACTACCCATTACCTTATATCATCAACTTCATCATGCTCAACATCACTAATACTGCTGCATACACCTACAACCCAAACAAATTTCATCACCCAAGGACATTTATTTGTCTTGGCAACATCAACATACTCAATCTCCATGCTTGGAGGATACACAAACTCTTTGGCCTTCTCATGGCCTACCACCATAATTTCTTCATCCTTCTCATTCAATTCCTCTTGGCATGCCAACACATCATGTATCTTCATGTCTACATCATTAGCCTCACAACTTGTTGTCATAGGAGTACTTTGTTGCTTTGTACTCTTTTGTACTATCAATGGGCATGACACAGTCGCAGTCATGACTACCTCATCATTCTCAAGCCCTTCAACTCTTGAATCCTTCCTATCTTCATCAACATCTTTGTCTCCCATCTATGTTTCAACATATTGAACCTTTTCATCAGTAGGTTCCTCATCTTCTTGTTGTTGCACCTTTCAGTCTTGCCCTTCCAATGGACAACTTACTTCTTCCTTAACATCTTCATCCATAATAGGAAGTGAATGGCACCATCTTTTTAATTTAGTCAGATATAATAGAAATTGAAATAGGAAGTGAATGAGAATTTGCTTTCAAAATAGTCATGGAAGCTTCACAAGCAAATTGAAGACCAACTTCCTTGACAATGGCATTTAACGTGAAGAGTGATTCAAGCCACCATGCTACCATAGTCTTCGTGAATAACGTCACTTAAAAATTTATCACATTTCAACTCTATTTATTTAAACGATTTCGACTCGTTATTCTTCTACTGTCTTCCAACCATATCTGCACCTACGTCAGCCCGTTTAACAATAATAACATAATCTGATATAAAAATATCAAATATAATTGAAAAACCTCTTGATGAATGGTTATATCTGATGTGACTAAATTTACTGTTTTTGTCCCTTTGCCAAGCCAACCGATCTAAAGTACTTGTATATTTTTTTTAATGATTAGTGTTCTCAACTTTCCTTGACTGATATGCGTCTTGTACGTAGTCAGAAATAGTGAACCATTTTTCTCCCGTCTAGAGGTTGAAGCAAGAATAGGCAAAAAGTTATTGAACTTTGCTAGTAATGGATTATGACGTTAACTGATGTAGTCTATCATGACTGTTGTGTTAGGTCTCGTATTTTTCCAGAAAATGACAAACTAAAGATGGTTACAAAGTACATAGTGCCTTATCATTGGATCAAGTCAGCTCAATAGTATACGATGACATTTTGGATGAGATAAAGTCAAAATAGGTTTGAAAACATGTAAAAGGAGGCATATTAAGTCAAGGGTCTAGAAAGAGTGTGAAATTATGAAGGGGTTACAATTTACAATGCTACAACATGGTACCTCAATGCAGAATGCCTACCTCCTCACATGAGGCAAAAAATTAGAAATGATGAAATCTAACTTTATCCTCCAAATACAACACCAACTCTCCCAAAAGAACACAAAATTACTAGAGAACAAATTACCAAGTGTAGACAAAAATATATTAAAACATATACTAGGAATGGAAGGCAAAGACATATGTTTCCAATATGTAGAATTATATAAAATTGGTTTTGTGTTGCCAATGCTTGTGCATTATGTTATTTCCATCAGCACAACAAAGGAATAGTGTCTTGAGTGTTTTATGCTATTAACACCTATGTATGAGTTTTTGTACTTGCTAACATGAGTGTGTAAGTGGATATGCTTCAATAAAAAATTGTCATCATGAAAAATAGTGGATTCACTGGATTGTAAGGGAGAGGATCCACTTTTATTATAAAAGTTAGTTTTAGGGTTTAACTTTTTATATGTGATGGAGTGGTTGTGTAAAATAAGTGAGTCTCAAAAACATTTAAAACATGAAATTATATATTATAAAATGTGAATTATTATGAGTGTAAATATAGTTGTAAAAAGAATATAGTGAAGTTTATAA
Source organism: Cryptomeria japonica (assembly GCF_030272615.1). Taxonomy (NCBI): domain Eukaryota; kingdom Viridiplantae; phylum Streptophyta; class Pinopsida; order Cupressales; family Cupressaceae; genus Cryptomeria; species Cryptomeria japonica. Next base: position 784,170,373 of record NC_081411.1, on the reverse strand, counting down.
CATTTAAGAATTTGGAAGCTAACAAAAGGAAGATCAATTTGACACTTGGAAGTATTTCTATTTGTGAGTAGTGATGGTGGTGGCTTGTAGATGAGTAACAATGATGCTACTTTATGGTCTCAACATCTATAAAGTAGATGTCAAGATAGTATTGGTAAGAGAGTTTTATTGTTACTTTTTTTTCATTTTAAATTCTCTATTTTATAAGATACATGTAGATGTAAACTAGAGATTTGGTTATACATTGTAATATCATTTTAATCTATTTTAATTTGCACAAGCATATGTGAGTAAGGAGAAACAAGAGGATCATTTTACTAACACTAGAATTATAACCTCTGCCTTCATTTTGTCACTCTATGCATCTTAAAACATATTTCATATAATTCTATACATGTAAAACTTGGTAAGAAGTAATAATTTAAGATATTACTAATATAAAATATTAAATAAGGAGAAGATATATCATATCACACATCTACCCAAATAAATAAATTTATATTATAAATTTCTTTGACTAAATAAATATTATTTTAAATTTTATTATCAACTTTAATTGCTTTTATCTTTTATAAAAAATTTAAAACAACTTTCTGTACTCTTATAGACCATATCTCCCATTCTATTATCCACTATAGATATTTACTAATCATTTCAATTCTTAAAAAAAATAAGAGTCATTGCCAAACAACTACCAATAAATTTTCACAACCCAATTAACCATTGACCATATTGAAAATTGAAGAGTCCCCATTGAAGAGCCTTGTTTACCAATTTTTTTAATGTAACAACTCCTTTATATAGAGATCAAGCACTGTGGAGGCCAAAACCAAGTCAGTTGTGAAAAAGAAAGAGAAGTTTATTTTATTCCACATATTTAAATAGACATATAAAATGGATAAACACAGATATTCATGACTATGAAATGAAAGGTACATGGGGTTCTCTTCACTACTTACTTTTCATGGAAGCAAACACTTAAATGAAGATTACCCCACACAGTTAGGCAGAATTGATAATTACAAGCAAGCTTGTTGACATTACTCATTTTGACATTGTCTTCCCCATATGACAATATTTCATAATTTGATTACATTAACTCAATACATGAATAGATATGGCTTTAATTTCCTTAATTACATATCGAAATGGTCATGATTTACCTTACAACACAAATATTTGTTTGATCTTCATTATGGCCTAATGATGGCCATTCTTGCCTTGGGTGCTCCTGCACCATACTCCCAGGGTTGAAAATTTCCAAGTCCCCTTGGAAACACCCGCAAAACACACATTAGATAAACAAAACAAAAACTTCATATTGACTTTTGGTTTGTACTTGTCCTCCTTTTGAAACCATGCCTTTTCTTGTCATGTACTCACTTAGAACTACTCTACCTCCTTTATCTTCACTCTTCGTTTGCCTCCATTTGGCAAAATCAGTACCACCCACTACACATTACCTTCCATCATCAACTTCATCATACTCAACATCACTAATACTGATGCATACACTTGTAACCCAATCCATTTCATCACCCAAGGACATTTCTTTGTCTTGGCAACATCAAGATACTCAATCTCCATGCTTGGAGGACACACAAACTCTTTGGCCTTCTCATGGCCTACCACCATAATTTCTTCATCCTTCTCATGTAGTTCCCCTTGGCATACCAACTCATCATGTATCTTCATGGCTACATCATTATCCTCACAACTTGTTTTCATAGGAGTACTTTGTTGCTTTGTGCTCTTTTCCACTATCAATGGACATAACATAGTCTCAATCATGACTACCTCATCATTCTCAAGCCCTTAAAGACTTGAATCCTTATTGACTTCATCAACATCTTTGTCTTCCATGTATGTTTCAGCATCTTGAACCTTTTCATCACCAGGTTCCTCATCTTGTTGTTGTTGCACCTTGCACCCTTTTCCTTCCAAAGGACAACTTACTTCTTCCTTAACATCTTCATCCATGAAGTATTCTTCTACATCTTCAAAAGCTTCTTCTAAAGCCTCAAGTCCTTTGTTCATCTCTTGGAATTCCAAGTTCCATCTTCTCACTTCTTGCTTCAATGTTGCTATCTCTTTATCAAGTTTCTTTTGCCTCTTTCTCTTTTTCCTTTCCTCCTCTACTTGCAAATTTCTTCTTAACACTTCCATCTTTTCTATTCTTCTCGTCAACTAGCAACAACCTGCAAGGACCTAATGGGTATAAGAATACTAATTTTTTCCATATGATGACTCTTCAACATAGAGCTTCTAATAGAATAAAGAAGATCTATGTTAATAACCATGGGATTGACAAGCAAGAGGATATGAGCTCCAAAGTTGTTCACTAACTCAATTGATGCTTTGGTTGACTTGTTTTCTCAGGAGGAAATTATCAATGAAGTATAGGTGTGTATTTCTTGAGATATGAATTATGAGCTAACTAGAATCCCTTCTGCTAAGGAGGTCAAGCAAGCAGTTTTTTTCTTTTGGAGGGAATAAAGTTCTGGGGCCTAATGGTTTTCCTATGTTCTTATTCCAACTTTTTTGGTCTATTATGGGGGAGGATGTTGTGTATGTTGCTTAGGGATTGTTTGGATCCAGATTCCTTCTAAAATATCTTAATGCAACTTTCATTGTGTTGATTCCTAAGAAATTTGATGCTCGTTGTTTCCAGGATTTTAGGCCTATCAGCTTATGTAATTTTATTTATGAAATTTTCCCTAAAAATTTTGTGCTTAGGCTGAGGAAGTTTCTCCCTCACTTGATTGGTAAGAAATGAAATGGGTTTGTTTCAGGTGTTAAATTTTGGATTCCATCATTTCAGTTCATGAAAACATCCCTTCCCTTTCAATGAACAGGAAACCTGGGTTTTTTCTTAAACTTAACTTGTTAAAGGCCTATAATAGGGTGGAATCGAGTTTTCTTATCAAAATGCTTAGTGATTTTTATTTTGGATATCACTTCATTCAATTGATTAATCAGTACATTTCTACTCCCAAGTGTTTGGTGTTGATTATTGGATCTCCTTTTGGTTTTTTCTCGGCTTCTAGGGGTATCCAATAGGGGGATCCCATCTCGCCATTCTTATTTATTATTATAGGAGAAGCTCTTAGAAATATTATTCTAAGGGAAGTCGAGCCTAATAGACTTAAGGGTCTTAGAGCATCCTTAGGCCTTCAAAACTTGTTCCCATCAATAATTTGTGTATGATACATTGTTGATGGGGGAAAGCTTAGTCTCAGATGATAAATTGTTGAAACAACTTCTATACCTTTATGAAAATGGTTCAGGGCAGACGATTAGTCTCCCTAAAAGTTATATCTTCTTCCTAAACACCCATGTTCATGGAAAAATTAAGATCACTGAGGTCTTGGGGTGTAAAATGGCCTCTTTTACTGATACCTATTTAGGGCTCCATCTCTGCCAGGGTCTAGCTTCACACACTTTCTAGTCTAATCTCATTGATAGGTTCCTGAACAAACTTGCATGATAGAAGGGTGCTTCTCTGAGCCAAGTAGGCAACCTTCAACTGATGAAAGCTTCATTGCAGAATCTCCCACTTTATGCCATGAGTCTTTTTAAAATTCCAGCCAAATTTGTTGATCGAATGGAAAAGATACAAAAGAACTTTATGTGGACAGGTATTGAATCTAAAAATCACCTTCATTTGGTTGCTTGGGAGGGTGAACCCACAATAGTGGGTTACACTTTTTTGCCAACTTTGACACTTCAAATTTGAATACCTATTACTTCTAAACCATAAGGAATTTGTAGATCATGTGAACTAGTGATTTGTGTCATTTTGTATGTAGAATCTAAAAATATTTTTTGATAATTTTTGGAATCAATTTGCTTCCATTTTTCTATCTCCCTCAAAAACTAGTTTTTTCAAAAAACAACATTATGAAAGAGTGATACTTTGTATAGCATAATTTTTTTTCTATAATTGTTATGAATGTTATTCTTTTGAATTTGGTTTTGTAACATTATCTTCAATATTTCATATTTTATTAATTTTTGAAGTTGAGTTAACTGTAATTTTGATATATGTCCATTTGATATTACATAACTTGTTGATATTCAAGAGTGTCTTCTCTCAACTTCAAAAATCCCCTTGACAAAAAAACAATCACATCAACCAACAAGCTTATCCACATATTATGACCTAACATACCAAAACCTTGGAGTTGTCTCAAGTGTTCCTTAAGAGAATCTTCAACATTTGAGAAGCTTTGTTGAAGAGACGATAAGATACTTTTGGGTATTTTATTTTATGTTCGTATGTGCGTTAAATGAACATCAACAGATACTACTCCTAGGAAGTGTATATAAATAAGGATTTCTATTTTATGGACAAGATTGATATACTTAATAAGAAGTGGAAAGTTGTGAATGGTCCAGGTCTTTTCAGAAACTAGTAGTTGGTTTGTTTATGTTGTTTGGTCAACTCATAGTCCATTCTTCTTATTATCTATCTACTTGATAGTCTTTTTTCAGTTCATAGGAATTATTTTTCACCAGTCTTACTTCTCAAGAGATCCCTTTTTTCTACTTGAAGAATGTTATGTAAAAGGATTTGGGCCCTATCTCGATTGACAAGTTATGTGCGTAACAAAAAATCCAAAATACATTTTTTGTCGATTACAATTTTGGCTAGATGTTCAAACATTGTACATATTTGTTAACAAGATCTATTTAATTAATTATACAAATAGACACACTCACTACCAATTGAAACAAATATATTCATCTTGCATGACTCACTACCATTGTAACCTTCCTCTATTTATTTCTCAATTCTTCTATTTGTTGTCCCTAGTGTCATCTACTTGAAGATGATGCAAAGTGTTAAGATATCTTTTGGTCTCTCACATGTTGACCCAAAAGACACATGCACCCTTCTTCCATAGTGGTTCTAATTGCTTTGGGGGATGAGGATGATTCAATTTAAATATATACATGCTATACATTATTTACCATAAGACCATACTCACCCTAGAGCTAAGTAAAATTGTTATGTGTTTTGTGTTTTATATCCTTTGGTATATCCTTTCTTGGGGGCATAAAATTGTGATAGAATGCTTTTGTTTTGGACGAATGTATACTACCATAAAGAAATTTCTTCCATTGTTGTGTACGCAACTTCTTTAACATTGGGGCATACACTCTGCTCAATGTTTCTCTCTCTTGCATCTCTTAATACTCAACTTACTTTGGAAACTTAGTCTTTTGCTTTTTAATTTTGGTATTTTTATTTTCATGACTCATGCTAGGAGAACCATACTAGACTAGTAGCCATGGTTATCTTTCTCTAATTATGTCTCTTTTATCTTGATCTTGAAGTTGTAAGATACCTAAATTCCACTAGGGGACTGGTGTGTCTTGCCTCCTTAGCATCTTGACAAAAGTCTTTCAATGCAAACCTTTTTAATTTATCTAGAGCATGTTTAGTCTCATACTCCCTCTAGAGTGAGGACTTAATGTAGCATCCTAAATTGTACTCCCTTACAATTTTGTCTACATTTGGGCCCTCACCTTGGCATTCGTGGCCCTGAGGCCTGAGTAGGACCCGATTTTGCTCATATTATGCAAATTTGCCACCATTTTCACTTTAAACATCATCTTGCCGCTTGATTCTGGTCTCTAATTGGGCAAGAATAGGGTATGGTGTTATGGTCTCCTTAGGACCAGAGCACCTAGTGCCCTAGTCGTCTCAATTAGGATCCAATTTTGGGCCTCTTAACAGTAATGTGATTTGGGCAGGAATTTTGGCCCCATGTCAGCTCTTCCCAAAAAATTATGTTGTTTTTGATGAGAAAGTATACAAGGAGGTCCACCCCTCTCATTGATATAAATTTGATCGACACACATGAAATTCAAATTGACATCAACCAGTCAAGCATCCAAGTTCAAGTGAGAAACCAATTAGTCTTCTTTCAAGCAACATAACATAGATAAAGTCAAGATTCAAGCATTCGAATTGAAATTTATATGTTATATGCTATTGAAGACTTCATGCAACCCTAATTCCATTTGGAGACAAATAAAAATTTACAAGGAGGGTTTTACATTTATGTTACGATAATTATTCAACATCTCCCTTTAAAGGAAAACATTTCTATTACTGCAATTTAATCATATTTTTTTCTCTTTCATGGTTAATTCTAAACTTGGGGTTTGGCCTAAGGAAAACCCCTATTACCAACATATTTCCATTCTCTAGGATGTGCACAAACAGGTACAAATATGTGATCTTCTGAATAAACATTATTTATAATGATGAATCAATCTCCTATTGGAGTGCAAAGAGTGCAATGGACCAGAGCGATCACCACACTAGACCCAACAATTTACGAACTCCTTTTGGGAAAATATCCAAAAACATTTTCATTTCTTAGATTCAAGTTTATGGCTCAATCTTATGATCATAGGTTACTTTTCATAAATTTTTACATCGATTCGTGCAAATTTACTCTAATTTGTGCATTTTTCACAGTTCAACTTATAAGAGGCAAGTCTAATCAAACCTAATAAATCCAATAGGATTCTTAATCCTTTCCTTCCTAATTTATGTCTAGATCAATTGGTTTAACCCTCTCTCTTTAATGTAATGATGTCTAAGTCTAAAATATTAGCTATTTTCATATATCTAATTGTGGACACTCTAATATATTTCACCATTATACCTAGAATGACAAAAGGGTGAATGTTAGAGGAGTATATTTTAATTTAACTTTGGATCTTATTTTTCTACTACTTGTCTCTTGAATAAAGAGGCTTCCTTCCCCAATAATCCCAAAGGTAATTATAAATAGGATTTCAAGAAAATACTAAATAAAGGTAAGAAGATAACTTATTTTCTAAGGAACTTAAACCATGAAGATCTTTTTGTGGAGTGGAAGGTTGTGCCAAAGGTCCTTACGAGGTATTTCACCCATGATATTAGATTAAAAAAATTTCAATCTCATCTTTTTCCTATGATAAATCACTTCAATCATAGTATCAAAACAATTTTTTCCTATTTGAATTCATGTTAGCTTTGTCCAATAAATGTCTATGGACAAGTATAAATATAATGGAATCTATCTCTATTAAGGTTTTATCATTGAGGCTTTATAGTTATAATTTAAGCCTATCTCCATCTTATAACTTGCATCACCACATGACTAATATCACATTGGTTGTTGTCTTGAACTAGTCCACTATGCCAAATAACCAAGGTACCTCTTCTTCAAATATGCTTAAAACTCATCCTCCCTTCAAAGAGAATCCTTTCTATATTAACATCTAGTGCCCAACTAAATTGGATAATATGGTAGGCTCCTCTACATCCCAGAAAAAAAACATTGGCTTTATTGAACCTTCAAAAGAAACCTTTGATGATTCTACCTCCACTAGGTCCCCTAAAGACTCTTTGGTTCATGATTCTAAGTCTTCCCATAAGCATAAGCTACCCACTTTAGGCTTGTCAACTCATTCACCAATTCAAACCCATGCTTGCAACCTCTACAAAGATATTAGATCTAAAGTAAATATTTTATTTTCTACCTATAACTTGCAAAATGAACTCCTAAAATGCTAATAAGCTCATCTCCACATGGTGAAGGGTAAGATCATTAAATTGGAGGATATTGCTAAGGTTGTGGATTGTCCTTTGAAGGCCATTCATGATACAGTTTGGGTCCTTATGATGGATTTTGATGACAATTTTGATAAGTGGGCTATCTTGAAAAAATATGTGAATTCCATTTAGGCTAATCCAGTCTTTGAGGAGGAAAGAAATAATTTTTAGAAAAAATTTATAACCTTAATGAAAAAATGAACGAAAGGGTGAAAAATATAGAGGACATTGTGACTTGCAACAAGGAGATAGTTAAGAAAACAATAATATCTATGCGGGTTATATTGCAGAAATAAGAGAGGAAGAATGCTAAGCTCAAGGGAGCGAAGAAGGTAAACGCTTCCACTAGTTCATTGACTAAGTTATTCAAAAAGTGATTATTTATTTTAATCTAGATACTACTCCTAGGAAGTGTCTATAAATAAGGAGATATATTTTATGGACAAGATTGATATACTTAATAATAAGTGGCAAGCCATGAATGGTCCAATTCTCTTGAGAAACTAATAGTTGGTTTATTTATGTTGTTTAGTCAACTCCTAATCCCTTCTTCTTATTATCACTTGATAGTCTTTTTTTGTTCATAGGCATTAATTTTCAGTAGTCTCACTTCTCATGAGATCCCTCTTTTCCAGATGATGGATGTTATGCAAAAGGGTTTGGGCCCTATCTCGATTTCCAAGTTATTTGTGCAATCAAAAATCCAAACAACATTTTTTCGCAAATACAATTTTAGCTAGAAGTTCAAGCATTGTACATATTTGTTAACAAGATCTATAGAATTGATTATACAAATAGACACACTCACAACCAATGGAAACAAATATATTCATCTTGCATGGCTCCCAAAATCAAAGACACTTCATGTTTCATTCAAAATGATATTGTACTTATCTATTTTAAAATGAGCACTCAATAATATTTAATTTCATCAATAAAGTTCATCATTGATTTCTAAATGTTGGATTTCAAAGAAATTTGCTTAAACTTTAACTTTACAACTTTCCCATAGGTTGCTCATTCACCTTGTTACTTTTATAAATAATATTATACAGCATGTCTAAGTCTTATTAATTCCTTAAAACTCACAATATTTGTCAAATTGGTGTAACTAAAAACTATTGAAATAAAAATTCAATGATAGTTTTCATATATATATAAATTTAAATTTCCATTATGAAAATTATGTTATAATGAAAATCTTTTGTGAATAATTTATAAGGGTATTATCCTTTTGCTTTTTAAAAAAAATTATTATTTATCTTCTAATTAAATTTTAAAATCTTTAAACATTTTTTCTATTTCAATATCTTATATCTTAATTAATATTTTTAAATCCACATTTTTTACTTCAATACAAACAAAAATTTACATATTTCGACTTTCATTAAAAATAAAAAATGAAATATAATATATCTCACACTAATTTTCTTTAAATTAAATAAAAATGGTTTAAGAGTTTAAACCTTAACCAGTTAGCTTCTAAAGTAGGTGTAAAATAGTAGCATGGATTAGGTGAAATAAAAGAAACAAGTAGTACTAAAGTTTCAATGAAGGTTTTACAAGAAAACTAAAGAAAAGCTTTACATGTAAAGATCATAGCAACTTTACAACTTTCATTATCATGATAGAAATTTGTATAGAAGGAAAGCATCGTATGATATACATAGATATGATCGTGACAATTATTTTTTTAATTTAGTCAGAGATTATAGAGATTGAAATAGGAAGTGAATGAGAATTTGCTTTCAAAATAGTCATGGAAGCTTCGCAAGCAAATTGAAGACCAACTTCCTTGACAATGACATTTAACGTGAAGAGTGATTCAAGCCACCATCCTACATCTGCGCCATAGTCTTCGTGAATAACGTCACTTACAAATTTATCACATTTCAACTCTATTAATTTAAATGATTTCGACTCGTTATTCTTCTACTGTCTTCCAACCATATCTGCACCTACGTCAGCCTGTTTAACAATAATAACATAATCTGATATAAAATAATCAAATATGATTGAAAAACCTCTTAATGAATGGTTATATCTGATGTGAGTAAATTTACTGTTTTTGTCCCTTTGCCAAGCCAACCGATGTAAATGTTACACTGTATATTTTTTTTAATGATTAGTGTTCTCAACTTTCCTTGACTGATGTGTCTTGTACGTAGTCAGAAATAGCGAAACATTTATCGGCCGTCTAGAGGTTGAAGCTAGAATAGGCAGAAAGTTATTGAACCTTGCTAGTAATGGATTATGACGTTAATTGTTGTAGTCTATCACGACTGTGGTGTTAGGTTTCGTATTTTTCCAGAAAATGACAAACTATAGATGGTTACAAAGTACAGTGTCAAACACAGATATTCATGACTAAGAAATGAAAGGTACATGGGGTTCTCTGCACCACTTTCTTTTCGTGGAAGCAAACACTTAAATGAAGCTTACCCCACACAGTTAGGCAGCATTGATGGTCATACTCAAAACATAACGAGTGAGCTTGTTGACATAGCACCATCTATAGAAAAAGAAAAGAAGGAGAAACGTTGCAGATGTTTCTCAGTAGAAACTGATATTCTTCTCATAAAATGCATATCGTATTACTTTATTGCATAGCAGTTTCTTTTTTGTTTTTCTTCCTACTCAAGAAACCGATATTGTTGTTGTGAAGAGGACGCCAACGATAGTCAACTATATCTATAAACTATAAAACTACCCACCAAATATCAATATAAAAAGGAGCGAAGAAGAGGAAAGAAATGGTGCATATTTATTTAATTCTTCTGTAATTATATTGTTAGTTTGGATTTAGCAGTACTGTGGGCTGCATAGCTTATGAGCTTCAAAGCCTTCATAAATGGCCGATCTCTCACAGTAAATCAAAAACATTTTGTGAGTGTTCCCAGAGTTTAAATCTCATTTTGTCGTAATTCCTTTTTTTAAGTTTTTGTGTTATTATATTGTTGGAAGTGGAAACACTTTGAGAGGGGGGGGGGTGAATCAGAGTGTTACAAATTTTAACAAGAGATACTCTTATGAACTTGACAATTTTAATTCACAAAATGCACAGATGACTAAGACTTAACACCTTAATGCAATACTTTAATGAAGCATGAAATATACAATAGAACCAATTGAAACACTTGATTTAGACTTTTCAAAAAATAAGAAGGGTATTGAATCTTTTACACAAACATGAAACATCTAAATGAGTACTTCAAAGATTGCATTACATAAATTCAGCAAAACAGAGTATGAAATAAAGAGAGCTAAAGATATGACGTATCAGAGCATAAACCAGTAAAATAAAATGAGACAAGACAATGCACATAACACCATAGTTTTCATGAGTGGAAAACCCTCCTGGGGTAGAAAAACCACTCGGTAAGATCCCTTATATTATTTCAAAGAGCACCAACTCAGTTCACAAGTTTTAGAAACCACAAGGCCTCAAGGAGCACCAACCCCTCTTCTTATCCAATAAACATTTCAACTCGAGCTACAGCCACTGGTGATTTTATGCATGCACTTAAATCTTGCAGTCACAAAACCATCAGTAATTGGAGCGAGAATATTTTACCAGTCTGTACAAATGATTCTTTCTAAAAATTTTGCAACAATATTCTTCAAGGATTTGAATCATAATAACATACTTTTAAATGAATTCAACACTATCAGAGAGAAAAATTCAATCTCTGAACAAAATAGTTTCAAACATTAAGCCTTATGTACTCTGCAACAAAAACAGAGTATTGATTTTCAAAACCCTCGACTATCTAAGATCACTGATAGTCTTTTATACACAGCACTTTCTTCTTCTTTTTTTTCAACACACTCTTTGTGTTTCCCTTTATGCACACTCCACTCTCTGTTTTTCCTCGTCTAAACTGTTCTGAATAAAACTGTTTTATACCCAAACAAAAACACAATGTTCTTCCAGAATAACCCTCGTATAGGGTTACCAAAATCTTACAGGAATTGCAAACTGAAAAACAAATAACCGTTTTAACTGTGCAACGGAAAGGGAAAAACTAAAGATGCTTGATTTCCTGAAACTAAAGATGCTTGATTTCCCAATCATGAAAAACAAAAATAAAGCATGAACAGTTTCCTTATTTCCATTTTGCATAACTGAAAAACCTGATTCGAAAACAAATCTGAATCTTTTAAACATATGATCAAGAATAATACCTGTGAAACGCAACCTTATTGATAACTGAAAACAAATTAACCAGAAAACCATTAAGCTCCCGGTTAAGATCATTTTTGCTTCATTCTTTTTAACTGAACAAACTGATTCGAGCTCCTTAGCTACAGCGGCTGCTGCATCTCTCATGGCATTAGGGTTTGAGACGGACTCCAAACAAGTTCAAAAATGAAACACAAAACGTCTTCCAAAAACTTTTAACTTGTCGGTCACAAAGAGTATTCTGAGGAATATGCCATTAGTCCATAGACAGATTAAATCAAAGATGCCATTTAATTAATGCAAAATCAATGTTATTCACTTATCCATGTCACCAGCATGGCTCGAGAGTAAGATGCTTTAAGCATATAACACGTCAGCAAAAACAATCTGTCCGTGTCACTAGACTGGCCCACATGCTTATTAAAATATGAAACTTAACCAACACAACTACCCCTTTTTTTTACTTTCTTGTCATCGAGGACAAAAGTACCAAAGGGCAACAAACTCCCCCTTTGTCCTTGATGGCAAAAAAAGAAAAAAAAACTTAAACCATCATTGCCATGAAATATGTCGTCAACTGAAAGGACCAAAATCAATGTAAGGAATTCCACTATCAACAAATGCAATATATACAATCAACACTGAACCTTGTCATATGTAAACCTGTAAGGAAAACAACATCCTCTGAACCTGTAATGTGCAATTCTGTAAAGAATAAATACTGTCAGAATAATGAACTCCCAATCTGATCTGTATCAAACAAGAATACCAAACTGTAATACCCAAATAAAAATGCCTATGCCACTGTAATGAAATTCCAATGCCTGAAAAGCCAATTGTCACTGTAATATCAACTGAAACCACTGTAATATCAACTGAAAGACCAAAAATGCCAATACCAATGAAATGCCAATAAAATGCCAAGTCTGTAATGCCAATGCCAATGCCAATGAAATGCCAATAAAATGCCAAGTCTGTAAAGTCTGTAATGCCAATCAAAAATGAAATACCAATGTCACTGTCAAAAATGAAATACCATACCAATGTCACTGTCAAAAATGAAATACCAATGTGTCACTGTTCACTGTGAAATGCCAATATGTGTTCACTGTTGCACTGTTGTCACTAAATACCAATTTCTCCCCCTTTTTTTTTACTTTTTTGAAAACACAAGGACAAAAAGGAACGAAATTCAACAGAGCAACACTCCCCCTCAAAGTATGTTGTAGGTGGAGACAAGAGCAGATTGAGAAAACACTCCCAATCTATCCCTTAACCGTTCAAAGACTTCTTTAGACAAAGCTTTTGTAAAAATATCCGCTACTTGTGCCTGAGAAGGTACATATAAAACTTGAAATTCATTAGCCAACACTTGTTCTCGTAGAAATAGCAACTTAATAGCAACATGTTTAGTGCGAGAATGCATCACAGGATTCTTTGAAAGACTGATGGCACTAGTATTATCACAGAAGATGGAGATGGGTTTGTCAACTGTAATACCCATATCAGCAAGTTGATGAGACATCCAGATTAATTGCGTACAACAAGTTGTTGCTGCAATATATTCAGATTCTGCAGTTGATAAAGTAACGCATTCTTTCTTTTTGCTATGCCAGGCAACAAGGCGATCTCCTAGGAAGAATGCTGCACCACTGGTGCTTTTTCTATCATCTATACAGCCAGCCCAGTCAGCATCCGTAAAACCAACAAGAGTAAAATCGTTATTTCGTGAATACCACAAGCCAAAGTCTAAAGTACCTTGAATATACTTGAATATCCTTTTTATAGCAATCAAATGAGATTGTTTGGGAGCAGACTGAAAACGTGAAACCAAGCAAACTGCATGCATCAAATCAGGCCTAGATGTAGTTAAATAAAGTAGGCTGCCAACCATTGATCTATACTCAGATTGATTTACCTCAGGGGAGTCATCTGACTTGGTCAATTTACAACCAGTCTCTATTGGAGTGCTAACAGGTTTACAATCTGTCATATTGAACTTTTTAAGCATCTCTTTTGCATATTTGGTTTGTGAGAGAAAAATGCCTTGTTCAAGCTACATTACTTGAAGCCCAAGAAAGAAGGTTAATTCACCTAACATGGACATTTCAAATTCAGATTCCATGAGTTTTGAAAACTTTTTGGATACAACATCATTATAACAGCCAAATATAATGTCATCCACATAGACTTCAACAACCAATGTATCATTACCTTCAATTTTAACATATAGGTTACTATCAACACCACCTCTAGTATATCCATTTGTTGTAAGATGGGCATCTAACCTGGAGTACCAAGCTCTTGGAGCTTGTTTAAGGCCATAAAGACCCTTTTTCAACTTGTATACATGGTCAGGTTTATCTGCAGAGATAAACCCTTCTGGTTGTTCCATATATACCTCTTCATCAAGATAACCATTAAGGAATGCAGTTTTAACATCCATTTGATACACTTTAAAGTTTTTATAACATGAATATGCCAGAAATATTCGGATTGACTCTAGCCTAGCAACAGGTGCAAATGTTTCACCAAAATCTACACCTTCTTGCTGAGCATAACCTTTACACACAAAGCGTGCTTTATTCCTAACAACTTTGCCAGATTCACCAAGTTTATTTCTAAAAATCCATTTACCTGCTATCACATTCTTATCATCTGGCCTAGGTACTAACTCCCAAGTTTGATTTTTCTCTATTTGACTGATTTCATCTTTCATTGCATTTAACCAACATTCATCAGATAAAGCATCAGAAACATTTTTGGGTTCGAAATCAGTTACCAAACAAAAATGTTCAGCCAGTTGAGCTTGTTCAGTTGTTTTTGCCCTTCTTCTAGTCAAAATACCTGCATCTATATTGCCAATAACTTGACTTTGAGGATGTCTCTTTGTTATAATTTTTGAGGGTGTATAATGGAGAATACCTGTCTCTGCATTTCAATTCTCTGTATTTTCTTCATCAGAACTTGATGAACAAATTTCATTTTTCTTTTCTGTTTCTGCAGGTTTAGGAACTTGATCAACCTTTGTTAAAGTAATTTCCTCTTCCTCAATATCCTGCAAATCATTACTTAACAAAAATTGTTCATCAAACCTTACATTTATTGTTTCAACAATTTTATTCAGTCTATTATTGAAACATCTATAGGCTTTGCTATGAGTAGAGTATCCAAGAAAGATACCCTCATCAGTTTTAGCCTCAAAATTTCCTAGATTTTCTTCATCTCTTTTTAGATAACATTTGGCACCAAAAATTTTGAAATATTTGATAGAAGCATCTTTTCCATACTGTAGACACCCAAAAATGGTCAACGCTTGCGAGGTTATACTTTAACAATTGCGCATTGCCTCATTTTAGGTTTTTGCGTCGCATTAACATTTCTCCTATGTCACACACTTGATTTTTATCATTTGCGAACATCGAGTCATTCTTCTACATTCTTCATTCGTCTCGCTCTCAAATTTGGTCTTGTTGACAACACTATCCAATCATGATTTTGATCAATCTTATCCTGTCGCATCAATGTGCATGCTAATTTGTCATCATTTTGGACATTGTCAATCCTAATTAGGGTTTTGTCCTCCTGTCAATCGTATTATCAATCTTATCAATCGTATCATCAATTTTTGTCATTTTGGACATCGTCAATCCTAATTAGGGTTTTGTCCTCTTTTCAATCTTGTCATCATGCGATCAATTTGTCATCGATCGTTGTCATTGTTCGATCTTGTCATTTTGCGATCGATTTGTCATCGATCATGGGCATTTCCAATCTTGTCATCTTGCAATCTATTTTGTTGTCGATTCTTGTCCTTTTGTCAATCTTGTCATTTTACGACCGATTTGTCATCAATCATTGTCTGTCTCAATTATGTCAATTTGGATCAATTTGTCATTGTTCCTCGTCAATTGGCACATCTATCAATCAAATCATTTTGTCGCATTGGTCCTTTATCAATTCACAATCATGACATTAATTATCTTCAATCAAGACCTAATTGTCATTTTCGCATTTCTAATTTGTCTTCTAGGGTTTTATGATTTATTCATTTAACCTAATTTGTCATTTCTTCCTTTAGGATTAAATAAATTACTTATTTATCCTAAGTCTTCTCATTACAATTAAATCTTTATTTAATTGGCTAATTATTCCTCTTTGTGAATTGATTAATAAATGAAAAATTATTAATTAATTCACTAAATCCTAATTTCTAATTTCTTTCAATTTCTATTTCCTAATTTTCATCAATTTCAATTTTCTAATTTCTCAAATTTCTAATTTCTTTTCCCTCCTATTTCATCTCCTAATTCTATGGGAATGACATTTCAATTTGTCATAAATTTGTCATAATTGACAATCAATCAATTTTGACATAGAATGTGTCATAATTTGTCATCAATTATCAATCAATCAAATTGTGCATGGAAAGTGCATAATTTGTCATAATTTGTCATATTGATTTGCAATTTCCATTTGAATTGAATCATGCTAATCTTGTCATTTATCCAATTCTTCTATAAATTGGATAATTTTCTTCAATCAAATCCCTTCGAATCCCTTGGATCCTTCAAATCCTTCATGAAGTCCGAATTTCTATCAAACTACCGAACTTTCATTTCTAGTACTCTTGAGCTTTTTGCTTTCAATTGTGTGAGCACTTGTAGGTGAGATCCACAAACCCATTGAAGAGGAAAGAACAACAATGGAGCCGCATGGAAGAAGCATATGGTTTGCATGATATTTTCTTTTAAATGCTTTGTTTTTGTGCCTCTATTGAATGTGCTTTGGAATTTAGGTTCATTTCAATGAGTGTTCTTTTGATTATGTTGTCATGTCTTGTGTTTTTGATTGATCTACTTATGTTTTGATGATTCCTAATTTCTACGCTACATTAACTGGTGAACCCGATGTGAATACTAACCTTCTAACCATCTTACTATGTTTTGGAGTGCTTCTAAGTTGATTTGCAGGTCAAAAACTCAAAAACAGAGCCGTGCATTGCATTCTGGACACTCCTGCGCCTGTGTGAAGCATTCTGCGCCTGTGTTGAAGCATCTTGCGCTTGTGTTGCAACATTCTGCGCTTGTGTTACACATCCTGCACTTGTGTCCTATCTTCTACGCCTGTGTAAAGTCCAGATCAGAGGTTAAAAAAATGCAGTTTACTTGAAATTTTTGATGTTTTTTGCATTCTGTTTTCTATGCTTTGGATTTTGGTACTGATTATTTGTGCAGGATCTTGGCATACGCATGACAAAGACTAAAAATCAAACTACTAACATGTGTTATGCAGATTCGATGGTCAAAGACAACAAATCAAACTTCTGACATGTGTTTTGCAGGTTGCCTTGGAGAAACAACCAAATTGTGTGTTTGACATTTTTAATTAGGCACTTAGTGATTTATAACTAGGTGGAAATGAACCTTTGTTTGCTTTGTTTGTTAAGTATGACATTGGAGTAGGAGAGTATGCTCTCATCCTTCTTAGGGTGATCAGAAATCCAGATCTTCGGTACCATACTTGTGTTGTTGATTGTTTATCTCCATTAGAGGGTCTGCCTTCTCGACCACTTTGCTTTTGCAAGCAAGTGATAATCATGAGAAGGGAACGACCCAAAGTGAGTACGGCTAGAATTCCTTGGCATTCTAACTCACTATAAAAAAATACCCGATGAGCGAAAGCTTTGAAGGAAGTGTTACGTGGGAATTGTAGTTACTTGGGAAGTGATGACCCTTGAACTCTTTCTCATATCAACATCTAAGTAGGGCCTCTTGGTCTAAATCGTGCTTGCGCGACTACATTTGTTTGGTATCTTGATGGGCTTAATGTCTCAATCATGCTTGCATGACATCAAGGAGTAATGCTTAACAGAAATCCTTACTACATACCTTGTTTTTAGAGGCCAAAAACCCTTCTAGCTGCTTGAGAAGGACAAATTTGGATACTTGGAAGAGATACTAAGTTCGCCATGGGGAGATTCCATGGGGACTGATGCTTGGCTGCCCTGAGAAGTGAGTGTCATGGAGGGGATCCCGTGGGGTCAAGCATATATGTATTCTCCTTGAATCTCATAATGAGTCTACCTCTCAAGTACCTAATGTCTTTGCCTACCATAAGAAATGTGGAAATGAGCATGAGTGTCTTGAGTCTAAGTTGCAATATCTTGTATTCTTTGCTTGTCAAAAGTTGAATTGCATCCCATTTCAAAAGCAAAACACATTGATCCAACATAAGTTTAAAAACAAGAGACATTCATCCAACAAAAGTTTATCAAGATTCAAAACTCATCTTCAAACATGGTTGTCAAATATTGTTCAAAATCTTGTCTCAACATTCATGTCACTTACATTTAAGTTCATCCTAGGTTGCATTTTGCAAAAGTCATTGTCAAGTACCAAGGTTAGGTGTCACCTAAGTCATATTCCTTTGCATATCAATAAGAGTCATCCATTTGCATATGTCCTCTTGCATTAAAGTCATACCATTGTCATACATTGCATACCCTAGGTCTTTTCATTAAGCTTAAGTCATTATCATATCATATTAGGGTCGCTTGCATGGTAATTGTCCCTTTTCCATATAGTCTCAAAACTAGGTCTTGTCATACTTGAGTAATCCAAATCTTTGATAAACCCTAAGTCATTGTTAAGAAGTCTAGACCTTATCAAATCTTTTGTCCTTTTGTCATCAATATCATTTCGTCAAACCTAGCTTAGTATCCAAGCATATAGGGGAGACATTGTCATCTTGTCCTTTGTCAATTAAGCCCTTTTGTCCTTTGAGGTCTAGACATCATTCCAATTTCCCAAGGTTCCTCTCTTAGATTTGCATTTCAAAAAGTTTGTCAAAATCTTCAAAAACAACCAAAAACATAGATTGCATTTTCATATATTTAGTTTGTATTTAGTTACATATCATATATTGTCTTTGAAAAATTCCAAAAAAAATTGCATTTGCATAAGTGACATGCCTGTTGAGACAAGATCAAGATCTAAGAAGATGAGTGAACCAATGTATCAATCCATGGATAACATAGCAAATTTGCAGTTTCAAACTAGTCAAACAATGCAAGTTGAAGGTTCATCAAACACATCTCTACCACCATATGGAATGGTTCAACTTGGACCACCACCATTATACGGACCACTGTTTGTACCGATGAAACCAGGACAAGGGAGTGTCCCACCAACTCCAAGAGGAAGTGCACCTTTCAATTGGAATCAGTCCAGCTTGCAACAGGAAATACAAACATTGTATGAAGAACCAACTCTATCTCAAGGATGTGATTTAAATCAAGGCATTCACCAAGAAACAAATCCAAATATTTTACTAGATTCTTCATCAGATTTCGATGTCTCTGATGATGATGTTGTTATGTTCCTTAAGGATCCAAAGTTGACAAAAAAGATGGATAAATTCTTGAATAAGCTCTTTAAGAGGTTCCCACAAAAATATCTTGACATGATGAGTAATGTGACCTCCTCAAGTAAGCAAATTAATGTGCAAAAATGACAAGGCGGTGAGTTGTTAAGTTTCTCTCCGCATCCAAATGAAGAACATGTGCAACAAGAAACCCAACCTACCTTGATGAGTAAACGTGCTTCAAAGGCATTGACAGTGACTATTCCTCAAAAGTCCACATTCGAAATAATAAACAATCCATTGTTTAATGCAACACCTTTAACACCAGATCAAATGAAGGCCACACAAATGTTGATGACAGGTGTCCCTCAACAAGAAGTGATTCCTCGAATACCAAAAAGTGGATCCAAATCTAAGATGCAAGAAAGCTTTACGATTGGAATGTCTGATCTTACAAATGTTCAAATTGCCTTTCCTTCATGCCAAAGCATTAATCCCTTGCCAAAATCCCCCATGCATATTCAAAGTCCAACTCCATGTCAAGAGGATAATTTAGAGCACAAAGAAATATGTCTTGAAACAGATCAAGATCAAGATCCCAAAACCTTATCATCCCATCCAATTGTTGACCAGGATCTCATCCTCCCAGACACTCATGATGATTCCCCTATTCTTGTCCATCCTATTCAAAGTCCTATAGACACTCCATTCCCCGAGCAAGATCAAGATATTCCAGTCCATCCAATCCCAAATGATCCCATTCCATTTCATGAACACGATGTCCTTTCAAATCTCATTGACATTCCACTTCCTAAACAAGATCCAGATATCCCTTCCATCCTTTCCGATGATCCCATTGAAAGTCAAGAGCAAAGCACCTTTAAAGAGGATTCCAATGATCTTCCTCCTTGTCAAGATCAAATTATTCCTTCAGATCCTCCACAAGATCCACTTGTTCCTCCATCTCCATGTCCTAATGCTCCATATCCACTCCAAGATCGCATTTCTTTTGATGATCCCATTATTTCTCCCATTCCATCTCTTGAAGAGCCTATCATTGAACCATGTCCACTACATGATCCTAGTCCCCCTCATGATCCTGATACCCCTCATGATTCTAACATGTCAGTGCAAGATGTTCATGAACCCCCTACATGCATAATGGGTTCTTCCACTTTGGTGCAATCTGATCCACTTCAAGATCTAATTATTTCTCTCATATCATATCCACCTCATAATGAACTCGCGTCTTCTTCCCAAAGAAAAGAGTATCCTACAAGTCAAGATATTCATAAAGGCAAAGGAGTAGACCTTCATGAGAAAGAGCCCCTTCATATCAAAGAATATACTAATGGTCATGGCTACAGAGCTCACACTCAAGGCATTGGTATCCCTTCAAAGTCAAAATCCAAATGTCCACCTTCCCCATCATCCCTTCCATCCATTCTAGGTCCCTATATCCCTCCATCTCCTATGCAACGTCAGCAAAGGCACACATCTTGGAGAACCTTCCATCCATCCCACATGCCTCCATATCATTCCTGTCCACACCAACATTCATTCCCTCCTCCAAGCAATTTGGATGCTAAGCATAAAAGTCGTAAGTCTAGAAATCCACATGTATTCAAGGGTCAACATGTCCAATATAATCGACATGTCAAAACAAAGAGCAAATTGATCTATAAAGAAAAAGAAAAATCAAAAAGGCCACAAAGGCCCACTGAGGAAAATAAAGCAAAGTTAAAATATATATGGGTTCCTAAATCCCTTGTGCAAGCAATGCACTCCAAGGAACCACAAAAGCATGAAAAATCAAAAACCATGTGGATCCCTAAGAAGCTCCTTGAAGCACAAAATCCTAAAGAAACATCCAACTTGGCATCCAAAATTGCTATTCCTCCATCCAAATCATCCAAGTCTATTCCTCCATCACCTTCTTCATCTATTTTGGGCCCTTATGTCCCAAAATCCCAAGCTATTCCTCCGTCAAAATCTCAATATCCAAAATACATCTTTCCTCCATCAGTCCATCACCCCTCAAGGTGTGTGCTAATGTCGATCTTGCCAACATTTCTATCCACTCAAGCCCAATTCTTCCAATACCCTATCCATTATCCAATGCATATTTTCCATCCTTCGATCCCTTTGGTTCAATCGCTTACATAAATCCTTGCCTTAGTTTCATCTCATTTTCCATGTCCTCATCCTACCAACGTCTTTGAGCATACTTTCAAAGGTCATGGTCCATTTATTTCAAGGCTACTATCCAAAAAAAAAAAAGATGCTTGAGTCCTTCTTCCATCCCCTATCATGTGTCCATCTTCTATTGAAAAAGTAAAAAAAAAAAAAAAGTGAAAAAGCAAAAGACAAAAGAAAAAAGTAAAGCAAAAATAATTCGTCCACTGGTGAAAACCTAGGAAACAGGCGCCTTGGGCAAGTACCATGATGAAAACCTAGCAAACAGGCATCATGCATAATTTATGAACTTCTTGCACACTACACTTGGGGGCAGGTTTCCTCCTTCATATCCTATTGCCCTTCATTATCCTATCGAACCCATGTCACACTCCTTCATATCCTATTGTCCCTCATGTCCAGTTTCCCTCTTTCCACCTTTGATCTTGACAAGGCTAAGGATCTTCATGAGCATCATGCATCTTGTTTGCAGCTTTTAGTACATCATAGCTTTTGGTCTTTATCCATTTGCTTATTACAACCTTTCATCCATATTCCCTGGCTTATTGTAACTTTCTGCCACTGTCCCTTAGCCAATCCCGACCTTCAATCCATGTCCCTTATCCATTCTTGGTCTTTCTTATCCTATCCATATCTTATCACTATCCATACACTCTTTTTCATTCCTTGATCTTGATCTGACATAAGGACGCAAAATTTAAAAATGGTTTCAAAAACCTCTTGACATGTCCCTCATGCCATGTCACTGCTTTACATTGTCATATCCAATCTCTTGTCCCATCACGCAATAGCCCTTGAAAATTGCATCCGCGTTGTCTCCATAATAAAAGGCCTTTATCTTCCTTCTATCCACCAACATTTCAGCAAGCCTATTTATTCACCTATCATATTCCTTTCCTTGCTAGACACTGGGGGCAAAATTTAAAAAAGTCTTAAAAATTGAAAAAACGTCCTGAAAAAAGTCATAAAAATCCAAAAAGGTCCTGAAAAAAGTCCAAAAAATTGAAAAAAGTCCTGAAAAAAAGTCTTAAAAATTGAAAAATGTCCTGAAAAAATTCAAAAAAATCAAATAGTGTCCTGAGAAGATCCATAAAAATCGAATAATGTCCTGAAAAAAATTCAAAAAAATCAAATAATGTCCTGAGAAAATCCATAAAAATCAAATAATGTCCTAAAAAAATCCATAAAAAATCAAATAATGTCCTGAAATAATCCAAAAAAAATCATATAAAGTCCTGAAAAAAGAATGAACACAAAAAAATTGTAAAATTCCAAAAAAACCAAAAACACGCATTTTTGCAATAAAGTATTCCCTTTATGCATAGACAGATCACTAAGCATTCATCCAAGAACACTTGCAATCAATCCAACATTGTGCTTTAACTGAAATCATGCTTTAACTAGATGAACCTTTTCAATCAACTCAAACACTCAAACTGATCAAATTTGTCTTATCAACCGAACATTGTCTTCAATTCATTTGTCCTTGTTCCTATTATCATGGGTCTTATACAGGGTGTGGTATACTCGAAACCAGACTGTGTCCTGTCTTAGACGGGGTACCGCATTTCCTGAAACTAGACAGCATGATCATCCTATCAGCACGTTCAACTTTTGACAATGCAGATCCAGATGTTTGTTTGATTTGTTGGAATTCGTGAGTCTTATCATTTATTGATTTATCTTCGATCATGTTCCTATGTTACTCGATGATGTCACTGAGTGATTTAGAGTGATCGGGATGGCTCATGGTCTCTTTCTTTTTTGATTGTGATTGTCGTTTGTCTGTGATGTGTCTGTCTTTCGCAAAACAGGGTTGCATTTCAGCTCTGGCCTTCAATGCCACGATGCTACACATCCATTTTGCTACATTAAAATAAAGGTTCTCACCTACAACGTGCATTACTGAAAGCAAGTTTTTCTTCATCTCTAACTGTCTTCTGTCTCATTTTCTTCTTACTAACATTTCTTCCGTCCGGTCGGATAGTTAGTTCGGTCTTGTGCTCCGATCTCCAAACATATATGCTGCATCCTGCATTCATTGGTTAGTACATTTGCATTCCATCACATATTACATCAAGCATTTTATCCATTTCATATTATAAATACATCAAAAATACATAAAAATACATCCATACATGTTCATACAAAGTGCATAAGTCATCCATACATGCAAGAAACATAAGTCATAACATATTGCATCCATCATATCGATGCATATCATATCACATATCATAATAATGTCGGAGTACAAAATCGGACTGTCTGTCCTAAGTATGGCCCGCAGGCTGACAGCAAAATGTCAAACTACATAATGTCCACTGTCTGTCATAAGGAGTACGTGCCTCTGTCATTGGGTGCTCCCTCTATCCTCCTCATCCCCGCAATGTCCCGCAAGCGAGTCAAATTCATGAAATCCAAAACATGGGTTTTCGAGATACATACTGCTGCTCCTACGTCCTCCGGTCATCTGAATGTGTGTACACGTTCTCCAAGGTGATCCGCTGTTGGAATGTTCGCCATCTGTCTGCAAGTGTCCTTGTCCAGAGCAACAAATCCTCCTCTTTAGCTAGTGCAAATGAGCAATTTTCACCCTCTTGGTCTCATTTATAGCTTTTTTTCATTTCATAGATGGACGTGCGTCCTCTCCATCTTATGTTGGTCACGGTCTTGTGCACCTTACATTGCTTGTCCTTCATGCATCCGATCTCCGATTGTCCGTCCGTTCGATCCTATCATTTTTATCGATCAATTGGCCTCTTTTTCGCATGTTTCCGGCCAATTCCTCGAGGGGGCATGCATATGTCATTGTTATTGTCTGGGGCATTTTCATTATTGTTCTTTGAAACAACGCTTAAAATCGCATTGTCTCAAAGAGGGGCAAAATGTAGACACCCAAAAATGGTCAACGCTTGCGAGGTTATACTTTAACAATTGTGCATTGCCTCATTTTAGGTTTTTGCGTCGCATTAACATTTCTCCTATGTCACACACTTGATTTTTATCATTTTTGAACATCGAGTCATTCTTCTACATTCTTCATTCGTCTCGCTCTCAAATTTGGTCTTGTTGACAACACTATCCAATCATGATTTTGATCAATCTTATCCTGTCGCATCAATGTGCGTGCTAATTTGTCATCATTTTGGACATCGTCAATCCTAATTAGGGTTTTGTCCTCCTGTCAATCGTATTATCAATCTTATCAATCGTATCATCAATTTTTGTCATTTTGGACATCGTCAATCCTAATTAGGGTTTTGTCCTCTTTTCAATCTTGTCATCATGCGATCGATTTGTCATCGATCATTGTCATTGTTCGATCTTGTCATTTTGTGATCGATTTGTCATCGATCGTGGGCATTTCCAATCTTGTCATCTTCCAATCTATTTTGTTGTCGATTCTTGTCCTTTTGTCAATCTTGTCATTTTACGACCGATTTGTCATCGATCATTGTGTGTCTCAATTATGTCAATTTGGATCAATTTGTCATTGTTCCTCGTCAATTGGCGCATCTATCAATCAAATCATTTTGTCGCATTGGTCCTTTATCAATTCACAATCATGACATTAATTATCTTCAATCAAGACCTAATTGTCATTTTCGCATTTCTAATTTGTCTTCTAGGGTTTTATGATTTATTCATTTAACCTAATTTGTCATTTCTTCCTTTAGGATTAAATAAATTACTTATTTATCCTAAGTCTTCTCATTACAATTAAATCTTTATTTAATTGGCTAATTATTCATCTTTGTGAATTGATTAATAAATGAAAAATTATTAATTAATTCACTAAATCCTAATTTCTAATTTCTTTCAATTTCTATTTCCTAATTTTCATCAATTTCAATTTTCTAATTTCTCAAATTTCTAATTTCTTTTCCCTCCTATTTCATCTCCTAATTCTATGGGAATGACATTTCAATTTGTCATAAATTTGTCATAATTGACAATCAATCAATTTTGACATAGAATGTGTCATAATTTGTCATCAACTATCAATCAATCAAATTGTGCATGGAAAGTGCATAATTTGTCATAATATGTCATATTGATTTGCAATTTCCATTTGAATTGAATCATGCTAATCTTGTCATTTATCCAATTCTTCTATAAATTGGATAATTTTCTTCAATCAAATCCCTTCGAATCCCTTGGATCCTTCAAATCCTTCATGAAGTCCGAATTTCTATCAAACTACCAAACTTTCGTTTCTAGTACTCTTGAGCTTTTTGCTTTCAATTGTGTGAGCACTTGTAGGTGAGATCCACAAACCCATTGAAGAGGAAAGAACAACAATGGAGCCGCATGGAAGAAGCATATGGTTTGCATGATATTTTCTTTTAAATGCCTTGTTTTTGTGCCTCTATTGAATGTGCTTTGGAATTTAGGTTCATTTCAATGAGTGTTCTTTTGATTATGTTGTCATGTCTTGTGTTTTTGATTGATCTACTTATGTTTTGATGATTCCTAATTTCTACGCTACACATACCAAAGTTCACAAGGAGTAAAGGTAGATTTTATCCTGATTTGTACACGATTCAAAATGTAAACAGCTGTGTGTACAGCTTCTTTCCAATACCTGTCTAGTAGATTTGCCTCATTAAGCATTGTGCGAGCCATTTCTTTGACTATTCTATTTTTTCTCTCAACTACTCCATTTTGTTGAGGTGTACAAGTAGCAGCATATTGTCTCTTAATACCATGTCTTTCACAGTAATCAATGAATTCTTGTGAAGTAAATTCACCACCCTTGTCTGATCTTAAGCATTTTAATTTTAGATCAGATTCTCGTTCAACCATTTTTCTGAAAATCTTAAATCTATCAAATGCTTCGGATTTGTGTTTGAGGAAAGTGACCCATACCATTCTGGTATAGTCATCAACAAAAAGCATAAAATATTTTTCACCATTTATTGACTGTGTCCTTGTAGGACCACATAAGTCTATGTGTACAAGTTGTAATGGTCTAGTAGAAGAATGTTCTTTAGATTTGAAAGACACTTTTGTTTGTTTTCCTTTCAAACACTCTTTACAAACTGAATTGAATGGTTTACTCAAAACAGGCAAACCTCTAACATTCTGATTTTTACTGATTCTAACCAGATTGTCAAAATTTATATGTCCTAGGCATTTATGCCATAACCAATTTTCTTCTATTTGACCCATAAGACAAATGCCTTCATTATTCTCATAACCAGTGGAATCAAGCAAATTGTAGACATTGCCAATTGTTCTCAAACCAGCAGCAACAGTTTTACCAGATTTATTTTTGATAGTACAATCTTGAGAGCTAAAAAATACACTGTAACCACTATCACAAATTTGACTGACACTCAATAAATTGTGCTTTAACCCTTCAACAAAGTACACATCATGAATAGGAGTATCATCATTTAGCAGTAATATACCTTTACCTCGTACATAAGCTCCTGAATTATCCCCAAAGCGTACAAAGCCACCATTAAAGTCTTCAAGATGCAAAAATTTATTTCTATCTCCTGTCATATAGTGTGAACAGCCACTGTCC
Organism: Cryptomeria japonica; assembly: GCF_030272615.1. NCBI lineage: Eukaryota > Viridiplantae > Streptophyta > Pinopsida > Cupressales > Cupressaceae > Cryptomeria > Cryptomeria japonica. The sequence goes on along the minus strand of NC_081411.1, from coordinate 784,143,478 downwards.
AACACCCATAAAGATTTCTTATTTGAGAGAAGTGCAGTTTGCACTATCATTGATTGCTCAATACCAGATACAAACTTAGGTTTCCATATTTTATTAGGGCTTGCCTTTGTTTTGCACTGTATAGTAGTATGCCCAAAAGTGTTACACTTATTACACTTTACTGTGTTTGGAAGGTCATATCCTTGATTGTGACCAAACACAGGAGATCTTTGTTGCAGAAATCTGCAAGTATTAACCTTATGACCAAACCTATTGCAATAGAAACAATATCCATGAAAAAAGCCAAACCTAAAAGGTTTTGTTCTGTTATAAGTCTGAAATGATTTTCTAGTTGCAGGCTTACTGTTCTGTCTTGATGACTCAGCTTTATCAAAACCTAAACTAGCCAAATCTTTATGCAACTTTTGCTTGCTCAAGATATCATTTAGATGTATTGTACTTTCATACTGTTCAATTTGTTTTTGAAGTTTTGTGGACTGTTGTTCTAATGTTTCAATTTTCTTTTCTCTTTCTTCAAGAAGGGACTTCAAGTTTGAGATCACTAAATTTGCATCATTCAACTCGACTTGTAGAATCTGATTTGAATTTTCATGTGAAGCTACAAGTTTCTTTAACCTCTTTATTTCTTTTAAAGCACAAAGCAATTCTCCTTCAAGATCAATTTCTCCTTGATCTAAATCTTCAAATTCATTTTTTGTTTTGCTAGTTACATCTTCTAATTCTGCCATAAATAGAGTTTCATCACCTTCACAGGGTGAATCATCTGATTCATTTCCAGAGTCTTTTTTAGTAAAAGGACTCTTCTTTTTCTTGAAGGTATTAAATCTCCTTTTAGGATTCCACATTTTCTTTTTGTAGAATTTTTCTGGTTTTTCCTCTTCACTGTTTTGATCACTTAGAGGACATTGAGCAGCAAAGTGTCCAGCTTTGCCACAATTAAAGCACTTAAAAGGTAATTTGCCCTTATATTTCTTTTTAAGTTTTCTAACAAAAAGGGCTTCTATAGCATCTGAAAGTTCAGATTCACTATCAAGTTCTTCTTTCTTTTCTACTTTAAAAGCTATTTCTTTTGAAGAAGAAGGATTATTACCTATCCTCATCTCATAGGCAGTAAGAATGCTTTGTAGGTTATCAAGTGTCATGGTAGAAAAACTTTTCTTTTCTTCTAAGGTTGAAACCTTAGTTTCAAACTTGGGTAACAAGGTTCTAATCACTTTATTGACAACTTCCTTTTCTTCAACCTCTTCACCAAGACCCTTTCTCGAATTTACTATTTCATCAACTCTAAGAAAATAGCTTGCAACTGTTTCATCTTCTTTCATTCTTAAAGATTCAAACTGATTTTTGAGTGTAAGAATTTTAGACTCCTTAACCTTAGCATCCCCTTGATAAATGGTTTCAAGCTTTTTCCAAATATCATAAGCAGAAGAACAATGCATGACTTTAACAAAAACATCTTTAGTGAGACCACATAAGAGAGCATGCTTAGCTCTGGCATTTAACTCATATTTGGTTTTATCATCAGGATCAGTAGGAATAATGGAAGGAACTGTATATTTTGTGGTCACAATATTCCACACATTAAGATCAACTGAAATGAGATAAGTTTCCATCCTAATCTTCCAGAACACATAATCAGTTCCATCAAAAAGAGGAGCTCTTGAAAGTGAAGCACCTTCCTGAGTTTGAGCCATAAAAAAATTCCAAGTGACCAGGAACAATCCCTAGGATAGACCTATATGAGGGACCCTATGCTCTGATACCACTTGTTGGAAGTGGAAACACTCTGAGAGGGGGGGGGGTGAATCAGAGTGTTACAAATTTTAACAAGAGATACTTTTATGAACTTGACAATTTTAATTCACAAAATGCACAGATGACTGAGACTTAACACCTTAATGTAATACTTTAATGAAGCATGAAATATACAATAGAACGAACTGAAACACTTGATTCAGACTTTTCAAAAAATAAGAAGGGTATTGAATCTTTTACACAAACATGAAACATCTAAATGAGTACTTCAAAGATTGCATTACATAAATTCAGCAAAACAGAGTATGAAATAAAGAGAGCTAAAGATATGACGTATCATAGCATAAACCAGTAAAATAAAATGAGACAAGACAATGCACATAACACCATAGTTTTCATGAGTGGAAAACCCTCCTGGGGTAGAAAAACCACTCGGTAAGATCCCTTATATTATTTCAAAGAGCACCAACTCAGTTCACAAGTTTTAGAAACCACAAGGCCTCAAGGAGCACCAACCCCTCTTCTTATCCAATAAACATTTCAACTCGAGCTACAACCACTGGTGATTTTATGCATGCACTTAAATCTTGCAGTCACAAAACCATCAGTAATTGGAGCGAGAATATTTTACCAGTCTGTACAAATGATTCTTTCTAAAAATTTTGCAACAATATTCTTCAAGGATTTGAATCATAATAACATACTTTTAAATGAATTCAACACTATCAGAGAGAAAAATTCAATCTCTGAACAAAATAGTTTCAAACATTAAGCCTCATGTACTCTGCAACAAAAATAGAGTATTGATTTTCAAAACCCTCGACTATCTAAGATCACTGATAGTCTTTTATACACAGCACTTTCTTCTTCTTTTTTTTCAACACACTCTTTGTGTTTCCCTTTATGCACACTCCACTCTCTGTTTTTCCTCGTCTAAACTGTTCTGAATAAAACTGTTTTATACCCAAACAAAAACACAATGTTCTTCTAGAATAACCCTCGTATAGGGTTACCAAAATCTTACAAGAATTGCAAACTGAAAAACAAATAACTGTTTTAACTGTGCAACGGAAAGGGAAAAACTAAAGATGCTTGATTTCCCGAAACTAAAGATGCTTGATTTCCCAATCATGAAAAACAAAAATAAAGCATGAACAGTTTCCTTATTTCCATTTTGCATAACTGAAAAACTTGATTCGAAAACAAATCTGAATCTTTTAAACATATGATCAAGAATAATACCTGTGAAACGCAACCTTATTGATAACTGAAAACAAACTAACCAGAAAACCATTAAGCTCCCGGTTAAGATCATTTTTGCTTCATTCTTTTTAACTGAACAAACTGATTCGAGCTCCTTAGCTACAGCGGCGGCTGCATCTCTCATGGCGTTAGGGTTTGAGACGGACTCCAAACAAGTTCAAAAATGAAACACAAAACGTCTTCCAAAAACTTTTAACTTGTCGGTCACAAAGAGTATTCTGAGGAATATGCCATTAGTCCGTAGACAGATTAAATCAAAGATGCCATTTAATTAATGCAAAATCAATGTTATTCACTTATCCGTGTCACCAGCATGACTCGAGAGTAAGATGCTTTAAGCATATAACACGTCAGCAAAAACAATATGTCCGTGTCACTAGAGTGGCCCACATGCCTATTAAAATATGAAACTTAACCAACACAACTACCCTTTTTTTTTACTTTCTTGTCATCGAGGACAAAAGTACCAAAGAGCAACATATATATCATCCATTGGTTCCATGTTCTTCGTGAGAAAATTTAAAACTAAATAGGCTCATTTTTACATCAGTCATCAAAGCTTGAGAGCATATAATGTTGCGCTTACACTTTTGCTTTAATAGAAGCGCACCATATGTTTGGGAGGGTACGCACATATATGTGTTCTCTTACAGTAATAACATAGTTTTTTAACAGAAGCTTGGGCTGACTGATAAATAGTTCTTCTGGAGTGTCTTTTAGTTGCCACACAATTCATTTAGTAATCATACTGCTAAGCTTCTGATACAAAGAAAAATGAATTTCAGCTATATTTTTTATCTGTATTTTTTATCAAAGACTATGAGAAAGTTAATCTTAAAAATGAATTCATTTGCAGAGAGATATGGTGCGAGGTGTAGGTTGTTGCACTGAGAGAGAAGTGAAGAGGGGGCCTTGGAGTTTAGACGAGGATAATATACTCATACAACATATAAATAAGTATGGGCCTGGTCATTGGCACAAGTTGGCTGAGCTTGCAGGTAGTTTTCTTTTAACAACTTTTTTTTTAAATATTACACCATGGTTTAATTGAGGATGATTATTGAAAAAAAATTAACTTGTTTTGTTTGGGCTTTTTATGATATGGTATTTGGATTCATGAATTTTATATGATCATTTAACACCTAACAATGTTAGGTGTGTTAGCTGAGAAATAACTATAAAAAAAAATTATTTTTTAATATAAATTTATAAAATATTAAGCAATAATATTATATAGATTAAAAAAATTAAGGGAAGTTTCTAATCTCATTCACACAAGTAGTTTAAAATAAAACTTTAATCTTGTTCATGTTTATATTATAAGATGTATTCTTATCATACAAAATTTCATTTGATATTCTAATATTCTTTATAATATTTTTAAATATTAATATTATTTAAATTTAATGAATAGGTTAGTCATTGAAGATACATTTAACTGAAAAAAGTACTTTTAATTTTAATTTTAAAGTATATTTTACATTAATATCATAAAATTATAAAATTTCTAATTTAAAATGTCTTGTACTATTTTTTAAATATTTTAAAAAACAATAATATATTAAAATTATTTTTTATAATTTTATTTAAAAATGTTATTTTATTTATATAATAAAATAAAGGTTAAGATTATTATTTTAATATTAAATATATATAAATATTAGTGTATTTTTGTTTGGTAAATTTAGTCAGTAAATTAATGACATAACTTGTGTATTCCTAGATTACTAATAAGCACTTTTAATTATGTGTGTGTGTATATATATATTAATGTGAGTGTATGCATTTGTATCTGTATCTGTATATGTATATGTATATGTATATATATATGTATATGTATTTGTATATGTGTGCATATGTATATACACACACATGTATGTATGTATGTATGTATGTATGTATGTGTGTGTATTTTCAATAAATAGTTGCACATAACGCTTGTATTATATCAAAAATGTTTTTTCATATTTATGCAAGACTAGTAAGAAATTATCCATAATGTCCTCATTACAAATGTACTATATACCTGATACTACCTGAAATCCAGCTTTAATATGACCATTGGCACCCAAAAAAAATAAAAATCAAAAAGATCAAAAAATTTAAAAAAAAGGGGAAAAACACATATCCCTACCTGTTATATTTTTTTTTTCGAAGTCCTCTTCCCTAGTTGCATCATCATCCTCTTCATTACTTACAAAGCCCTCTTATCACCAAAAACCTCCACAGCCACCAAACACCAAGTACCTTAAACATATCCAACAATTTCTTCCAGAATAACGCATTCGTTTGACCACCTCTCACATCAGGATGATGATTAAAGCATCCACCAAACTGGGAAGGGGATACTTCACTACTCCTTTCCCTCGTCTACGAACCACATAATAATATTTCGACGAGGGGTTCAAATTTTTTTCATTCCACATTCTCCATTACATCATCCGATTCCCCCAATTAGCAAATTTTTATTAGTTTTCTATATAGGGAGCTCACCATCTCCTTCGATTCCCTAGAATCCAAAAGCACCACCAAAAGAGAAAACATGGTTGTGATGTCAATATTTACCCTATACCTATGCTCAACCTTTAGGAATTCATCTCCAAGAATTCTCTTTACCACGTGTATTACAATCCCATGGTTGGATTTCAACACACATTTCAGCCTCTTCTTTGAAATATAACCTAGGAAAGACACTTGTCTTTTCTTGGAAATTAATGTCACAGGTTTATCCATAGTCGGAAACCTAAAGCTTGAAATGGATAAGACTGAATAGATTTCCCACTAGCTGACTACATAAACAATAGTCCCAAATGTCACATGATTGTTTGAACCCATTCCCAAGATACGCAGGATCGTGATCAACCATAGTACCATCTAACCCATCCACCACCTAGAGTCACAAACACATAATATCGTGGGGCAACTAATTTGCATCTTAACATGAGAGGCACCAAAAAAAAAAAGATCGTTCAATCGTTTTGGCTAGTGGAATGGCCAATATGACATCCTCCTTCCCCACTACAATTGCATCTTTTCATACCTCACTCAATCTTGAAACGGATTCATCTACCTAATACATTAAATTCCATCAATACACCACCTCCCTCAAAAATGCTTTATGGGTACTTGCATTCCATCGTTAATATGTGGGGTATGTGGAAAAATGATTATCATCTCATACCTTCATCACCACCTCTACCCTCAAAGGTATTTGCCACCCTATTCTCCAATGATTTGTCATCCATGCCATCCCCAACTAAATTCTTTGCCAACTCATCTACCGCATGATTACACTTATGATATATGTGACTAGCTTTGAATTCTACAAATTTCTATATTAGAGCTTGAATGGGCCTTAGCCATTTTCCTAATTTCTTATTTGGCATTGCATTTTGTTAAATAACATTAACAATTATTAGTGACCCCCTTTCTAGGTAAATCCATGTAGCATTAATTACTAGTCTACATTTTATTCCCAATAGTTCTACCCAAAATCCTACCATATTATTTGTAGTTTCCCTCGAGAATTTTTTTTTCTCATAAAAGATTCTACCCAAGTGGTCTCATATAACATGCCCTACTCCACTCAGCGCTAAGTTCTCTCTCGAGTCCCTGTCAAAATTAATATTAACCCACCCTTTCTTTCAATTCCTTTCACTTCACAATTTCTCTAGGGTTGAATGGAAGGTCAGTCGTTCGACTCCCATTAATGAGGGATATATATGTATAAGTATATTTATGTATATGTGTATATGTATGTATATTTAGGTATGTGTATATATATTTAGGTATATGTATGCATATATATGTATTTACGTATGTATGTATGTATGTATATGTACATATACATAATGGGTTAAGAGGAAAAATAATTTTTATACAATTAAATAGTTAAAATACTTATTTCTTCTCACCAAGTATCCTTTGTACATATACTATGGTATACAATTTTCATTTCCCCTTATTTTTTCAACCCTATTATTTAAGAATATTTCTTGTAGCTACTTTTGACTCAAAATTACATTAGATTCTTGTCCCATATTTTAAATTCTTACCCTAGAAAACTTAGATGGGCTATTACCAATATGTCATCATGTAAATTTCTTTGATATGAAAGAACTTATTATTCTCAATGTTCAAACCATTGCCACACTTGTTCTAATAAAAAATAGACCCATAATAAATATTTCAATTATAGTATTTATATTAGTCTAAATTATAATGGGAGAGTTAAATTAAATATAATTGTTGATTTTTTTAAGTAAGGTTGTGCCTTTACAAAAAGTTATTGATTAACTACTTTTAGAAAATAATCATAGATTTGTATTTGAATTTACAAGATCTTGTTCTAAATATTATTTTCTTTGTTAACTATATTAGAATTAGAGTTAAAATCTATGACCTTGGATTATCATTCACTAACACAATACAACAACAATGTCGTCTGAAAAAAAAAAGCTTCATAACCCTTGAAAGAATAACATAGTGAATATCATTTCCTCTTATTCCCTATGGAAAGTGATTTGTATGATATTTCAAATATCATTTATAAACTCCACAAATTATCCTATATAAGATTTAAAATCCAAAATGTCTATTCATATCACATTAACCAAATCATCTCTTTTCCCCCAAATGCCTAAGTGATATGTCAAGTCACATTTTGGTTGTTTAAAACAACTAATATGTTTGCACATGACAAGGAATTTCTTTAAACTAATGGCACAAAAGATGCATTTGTACCTTATCAATAAAAACCACAAATTTATTTTGTATTCCTTAAAATTATATTTTATATCTTTTTATATGTATTTGTGTATTCCTTAAAATTATATTTTATATATATCTCTTTATATATATTTGTGTGTTTGTGTGTGTAATTGAAATGCCTACCATTTTTTATTAAGTATTCTATGTACATATTTTCAATGTTACAACTTTGTTATAACATTATGATATCTACTTTATGAATTAAATGAATTTTCAACTCCTACATTTGATTCAAAAGTAATTTCACTACCATCCCATTCATTAAATTTTTAGCATAAAAAATTAGATGAACTACTACAAATAACTCATTCTATAAAATATATTGACATAGAAATACATAAACATCCTAACTTCCAATGTCTTTTCACACCAAGTCTAATACTAAACATCTCTACTAGGGGATATCTCAGTTACAATGTATATTAGTATAAATTATAATGGAATAGTCATTGAGATGCATGTTGATATTTTTAGTTCAGATGGTTACATTAGCAAAAGTTGTCTAATAATAAAGTTTGAAAAACTTTGATAAATTGCATTGAACTTGCATGACCTTGTTGTGAACATTGTTTCCTTTATTAACTATGTTAGAGTTGGGACTCAGAAAGAACCCATATGATCATGATGTTGTAACAAAATACAAGACTATGTAATGTAGAAAAAATATAGATTTATGACCCTAGAAAGACCAAAGTAGTGGATGTCATTTTCTCACATTAACCTATGTAAAGTGATCTTTAGAGGATTTAAAACACAATTTATTAACATGCCACTCTTTTTATCCATACTTTCTTATGTATAATAGTCACCTATGTCACATTAATCAAATCGTCTCCTTTCACAATAATATATACAAGTTTTATGAGTCAAATTTTGGTTATTTAGAAACCCCAATTTGTTTGCACATGCTAAGGTATTTATTTAAAGGTAAAATATTTGTGATGAATGCACATATATAATAAAATAAAAAATGATGAAAGAATAAAAGAATAATAGAAACTAAAATGTTTTGTTTATTTAGCTAAAATGGATATCAACAACTTTTTGTTTTTCTATTTATATTTTAATAAGAAAAATATAAATATAAAATTTAGTAAGAAGTGTATAAAAAGGGAAAAAGAACACGTGTAGTCATGTAGATTTTTCCATTGTCTACCTACAACATGATTTCAATGTCTTAATGCAATATTTTTAATCATTAAAAATAAGATTCTTAATTACTTTTTATACTAAATCAAATTTATATAATATTAGTCATATAATTAAATTATTAATAATCAAACTTAAATATACAAAAAAACATGAGAGCAACTTTTAAATTCATTTATTATTTTTTATGATATGTGATTTAAAAAGATTAAATAAATTAGATAAAATATATATATATATATATAATTTTTTTTAAAACTGAAAATTACTTCGTTAATTGAATTAGATTTGTAATATTAATATAAAATTAGTTTCTCTTAAAAACTACATTTAGACTATAAATAAGGCCTCTAAATATAGTTTGAGAGGCAGTGCATATTATATTTTCCATTCTCTCACTCTCAATGAAGCATACATTAAGATGGAAGCTTATCGTTCATACATGATGCAGGTTTGTTGAGATGTGGGAAGAGTTGCAGGCTGCGGTATATGAACTATTTGCAACCCAATATAAAGCGAGGAAAGTTTTCCTCTTCTGAAGAAGAAAAAATATTATACCACCATGATAGGCTTGGGAACAAGTAATTACTCAATCACTTCTATAATAATCATACAAATCCTCTATTAATTTTTGACATAGACGTTTTGTCTTGGTGTTATGAATGTCTCAATTAATTTTGTGTAAACATCTTGGGAAACTATTAAAATTGATATTTTGTTTAGGTGGTCTGAAATAGCGAAGCATCTGCCACGGCGGACAGACAATGACATAAAAAACCTGTGGAATGCTCGTCTGAAGAGAAGATCAAAAAAATCCATGATACAAAATCCTTCTACCCAGGTATTATCTTTATACTTAGGCTCTCTTGAGAAGGAAGCAAGAATAGGAAGGCTTTTGATGAACCTTGTTGCCAGAGGCACTATTAACCTGGACAACAATAACTTTGTAAGGTCTGCATTCCAAGGCACTGAGATGGTAGCAAGGCCTGTGCTGTCAAATGTTTTGGTTCAAAAACAATATGAACACTTACCACAAGATAATCCTCAGAGTTCCTTTGAATATTGTATCCAAGACAATGATCTGACATTATTTTCAGCAGGCATTAATGCTGAAATTCTTAATCAAATTGGCAAAAATAACTTTCTACCATCAGAACCTGAAGCTGATTCGCTTATGGCTTTAGTATCAAGTTCATCAAATGGCTCTGATGAAGTCGCTTTAGAAATTTCATTTACTCCTGTGGTAAATACTCAACTGGACCATAATTTTTTAAGGCCTGTATTCCAGGGCACTGAGATAACAGCAAGGCCTTTGGTGTCAAATTTTGTGGGTCAAAAACAGGATGAACAATTAACACCAGAGAATGATCAGACTTTCTTTGAAGATTTTATCCAAGGTAATGATCTGACATCATTTTCCACAGGATTTAATGGTGAAATTCTTCATCAAATTGGCAATAATAACTTTCTGCCAACAGAACATGAGTCTGATTCGCTTCTTGCTTTGGTATCAAGCCCATCTAATGGCTATGATGAAGCAACCTCAAACATTTTATCTACTCCTATGGTAAATAGTGACGTCTACGCAGCATCAATTTCACTGGAGGAATGGCTTGATTTATAAGATTTTACAAAATTTTCAAATAGCTAGACGGAAACAATAGAAACTCCAGTATCTGAGGATTTCATGAAAATAGATGATGATAAATGTTATTGGAGACAAATTCTAAACCTAGCCAATAATAGATCTACGAAAGTTGAATATATCATGACACACCACTGATATCTTTCTTACAGATATTATTACTGTGACCATGAACAATAATTCTATTTTTGCTTTACGTATGCAATTCCAGTGGCAAGTATTGTAATTAGCGTGCTGGTATGAGTTGTATAGAACTGAATCTACCTTGATGAATTTTGATATGCACCAAGAAATTGATTTCTTGGTGCATATTATTTATTGGTGGCTTTCTGAAATGTACATAAATAATTTGTTTGAGTATTGTGAATATGACTTCTATTTTAAAATAACAATCATATTGTTTATGTTGGGTTTCTGATCAGTAGAACTCCCTATCTATATATTTGAAGAGCTTCCATGCAACACAAGTCACTGTCAAATGTTAGAAAGGGCAAAAGTTTAGTCTATGGTAAAATTATATAGAACTGTAAAGCAAATACAACGAAGTTAAGTTGTTTTGAAATATGCTCCCATGGAAATGAGTGCATAGCATGTATAGAATGGGTCCATTTAGAGAGCCTGAGAAGCTTTAAAAAATTCTGTTGTACTAACAAATCTGGTATAATGAAAAACAAATTCAAAACATTGAAAAAAAAATACAATTGACAACTCTAAGTTTAATCTACACAACCCTCTATGTGTGCTTTTACAATTCATGTCCACCATCTCGTGCATCCAGTGAAATCGTTACCAGTGATCAGGTCACACTTCAAATGGATTTTATAAAATAAATAATTCACATGTGTTCTGTATATCTTTTTCTTTGTAAAAAGATTAAGAAATCGAAGAAATGTGCATTGCATGGTCTTTGATGTAAAGAAGCTATTGATTAATTGTTGAAAGAAAAAGTTTAGATAGTTTGTATTTCAAGTAGAATAGTATCACAAACTTGTTTTGATCAGCTTAAATATGGTATACTATAATCTAATTCTCATCTTCTATTTTAGACTTCACAATGAGCCTTTGCAATGCTTAAATGATAGTGTAAAATAAGTATTTCTCTATCTCAGATACTAGCCTCAATCCGATAATTTGATAGGCATGTTTGGCTATTAGCTATTAGTGCCTGCACATGTTTTAGAGTAATTTGTTTTCAAAGAAGGATAGAAATAAATGCAATATGGTTATAAATTAACAAAATTTATAAAATCTAGAGATGTGTTTTTTTATTCCAAACAAGATTTAGAAACATATCATGTATTTCAGTTCTATTGATTTTACACTCGCTCAAAGTCCAAACTTAAAGATTTTTTTTTTCTAAAACACAAAGAAAGATCATACACATTAGAAATCATATCTACTTAAACATATTATTTTAATCAAAATTGAATCTACATACATTAAACAATTATTAATCATTTTATATTTCCATTTCATATTAAAGCAAACATTTTAATTTATCAAATGATCGACCAAGGAAACAAACATCCACGTTTACTTTTAAAAAAAAATAAATTGCTCATGTATTAAGGATTGACGACCTTGAATATTGTTTGGTATTATTTAATAATATTATTTATTGCAATAATTATAAAATTATTGTTATAGGAGAGAAAATATAGCTAAAGTTATTAATATCAAATATTTGTAGAAGAAAGAGTGGAAAAAATGGAAGTCAACACATGAATGACTATTACAAAAATTATAGTATTCAATATAGTATGTCTTAATTCGTCTTATAAGACTATCGTTTTTCTTTTATGATGTACGATACTTTTGAACAATGTATTGTTAAAATCTCTTCCAATCTATGTTATGAAGTTATGTATATTATTTTTGTGAACCTTACAAGTTCATTGTTGAAATCTTTTGGATAGCTATATAATCTACATGCCATATATATTATAAGGTAATGTTTTTTTTTTTTCATTTTTGATATTGTGCCTTTCCTCATAGTTGTTGACCTATTATTATAGTTTCTTTTTATTACTAATATTCAAAACATCTATTAGTCTTAATAGTATCATTTTGAACTGTTAAATATTGAATTGAAGATTATTTGTTTAAGATTACATATAGATATCCACTGTGGTTATTTCAAGAGACATAACCTCTATATTTTAGAGATTATATGGAGCATCTAGCATACTATAGGTGGTCCAGTGGTGTCAATGGTCTTGGTAAAATTTTATTTGAATAGTATTATTTTTCTTAATATTGTATGGGGTACCTTTTTAGTATTTTACTTAATCAACTTATAAAAGTTGATATAACTCTCAAGGATTGAAAATAGAGGTAGCTTGATGTATTTGTGATCAGATTGAGAATATTATAGCTAGGAGTGGTATCTCAAATTATTATTCATGGCTAGAAAATAACAGTTTTTATAAGAATAAAATTAAATTTTTTGAAGGGTGAAAACTCTTTTACATAAGCAAGTATAGATAGAGATTTGAAACCCAACAAAAAATACACAAAAAATTATTAAATAATAATATAGAATGTTTTGTTAAAACTACTCTACAAAGCGTTATTCAAGACTAATCCTCTTTCTATCTTTTCCTAAGATTTTATATAAATATGGATTTTGTTTCTAAAATGGATTGTTTACTTGATCTTAAAGTTAGAATATTCCTATTCTACATAGATAATATTTCTTATTATGGTTTCATTTATTACTTATATTTGTATTGAGTAGCATATTCCCTAAGTCTTAACTCATTGGATTGCATGCTTATTCTTAGGCCAATTTAAATTGATTCTCCAAGAAAATTTCTCTTAGTTGCACGATAAATTGGTTCACCATTTGTAATTTTATTCATATGGATTATTCATGGTTGCTAATACATATTTTTATTGTTTGCATCATTTTTAATTTCTCAAATTCCCTATTCTAAAATTTTATTTAAATATTTTTGTTTATCTTACATAATATCTAATTGGGGATTGTTTTAAATATTTATTTGATATCATTTGTTGATTTTATTTTTTATACTATGCATGCATCTATTTTTCTATGTATTAGGTATCCTGATGGTATCTGAAGCTTTGCATATCAATTTTTTAAGTTTGCATGTTCTATAAAACCTCTATCTATGGTTATTTTCTATCCATCGTTGAGAGTTTGTAAGGTTTTATTATAAATGTTGTCAAAAAGCTTTTACTTGTCTAGTGTCGTAAATTGTATAACTATAATTTTACAATAACTTTGAATCCACTTGAGTAGATGTGCCTAATGAATTCCTAAATATGCTAGGTTTTAGGACTATTTTTGTAAACTTGGTTCATTCCCACATTCAAAATCTTTTTCATCATTATTTTTTCTTGAATTAGGGTTTTTGGCACCCCTATCTAAAAAAAAGTCAAAATTTGAAGAATGAATGTCAACTATGAAAATAGATGGAATTTCACTAGTTCAATTAAACTTTATCAAAATAAATTCCAAAAAGATGTAAGATTCATATAAATACAACTCCCTCTCTCATTTTAAAATCTTCGTCTTCTCAATGCGTTCACAACGATATTGAATCAAGCACTTTAATTATAAATCTATATTTGAGGTGAAAAGGATTCAACCATATAATTTTTTTACAATCATGATAAAATACATTGCATTTCTCCATGATGAAATGATGCACCAAGATGTTTTAGGACTCTATTATATCAGCATCAATTCTAGTGTGATATTGTACACCAAGGGTGTCATACTTCAGGTAACATTTGTCAGTTCATTATTTGCATTGCTATTTAGCATTTTTCCTCCCTAGGAGACACACTATTTTTCATCATCATACTTGTTGTGGGTGTGGGATACCAACATAGGATTTGACTTAGGTAGGTACCTATACAACACAACCATTCTTCCACATTTTTCATGTGTTCTTGTTTGGATGTGATAGAAAAAAGTGGTACAGGAGCATACAGTAGATTGTTATAGATTGTAATAGATATAAAATAGGTAAAAAAACCTAGAATAATTGATTTGGGTGCCCATATCCTACTATTGAAAGTTGAAATTATGGGAGACAATAATTGAGAGCCTCCTAACTACATTCTTCCTCACCTTTGTAAGTTTCAAACACCTTTAGACTAAGGCATCTTGTTGGCATTTGATCATTTGGAATAAATCGATGATGTGTGTTTGCTTGACGCAACCGGTATATGTATGTTGTGCATAGAGATTATATTTATGTATGACGACTATTTTGTATATTGTCATTGATGCCAACTATTTTTTTTAAAGTCATCTAAGTCCTATAGTTCAACCGGGTAGACTTAACCGGTCAAGCAGAGATAGTTTTACCAGAACCAGTAATTAGGACTTCAATTGGTAAATGACAGACGATGTTACATTCTGACAACCGGTAAATGACAGACAATGTTACATTACGACAACCGGTACATGAAAATCTTGAATATTATCAGATGAAGATATGTTAGTGACCCCACATGCTAAATCGATCAGGTGAACAAGATTTCTTTGACAAAATAGATTATGTGGATGGACACTTAACTGGTAGTGATGAAAATCACACGAATCAGTAAAAAGGCACAGAATTGGATTTGTTATGTGGGTGGCCGACATAACTAAAGCGTACAATGCAAGATTATCTAGATGTATTTAACCTAGGGAATTGTAATAAGGTTCTAGCTGACCTTATGATAATTTTAATTGTGTGATGAGGTATGAAAGGATATATATACATGAGCTTGATAGTGTGATATGTTACGAGCGAATTTTTTATTTCTGATAGTGCAAATATCAAAGGAGTTGAGAGATTAAGTCTTTGCGGATCTTATAAGACACAGAAGGTGTTATACTGAGATCATTTGTACTTGTTGTCTTCCTAACAATTGCAGCCAAAAAATCCTCTCACAAGGTCACTCCTAACAGGGTGTAATAAGATCCTAACAGTTCTGATCATTAAATCCTCTAACCAGGTGACACATACCGGTAGTGATGAAAATCACTCAGATCGATAAAATGACACATAATTGGATTCGTTATGTTGGTGGCTGACATAACTAAAGCATAGAATGCAAGGTTTTCTAGATACATTGAACCTAGGGAATTGTAATAAGGTTCTAGCCAATCTTATGATAATTTTAATTGTGTGATGAGGTATGAAAGGATATATATATACATGAGCTTGATAGTGTGATATGTTATGAGAAAATTTAGTATTTTTGATAGTGCAAAGATCAGAGGAGTTGAGAGATGAACTCTTTGTGATTTTGTAATATTCTGAAGTGAATCTTATTAGAAACATAAGGTATTATACTAAGATCATTTGTACTTGTTGTCTTCCTAACAGTTGCAACAAGAAAATCCTCTTACAAAGTCACTCCTAACAAGGTGTAGGCAGATCCTAACAGTTCTGATCATTAAATCCTCTAACAAGGTGACACATTAACTTTTGTTTACAAATCCCAATTACTTGGGTAGCTTCTAACAGGGTCTGTCCTATTAGGGTTGGTCCTCACAGGCCTTTTGTAAATCTCTTAACTGGGCTTAGACACTTCTAATAGGGTGTGCCCCTAACCAGGTGTTATAGACCTTAATCGATCAGATCTCTATACTACAGATAGTGGATCTTATGGTTATTGACTCCCACCATGGTTTTTCCCATTTGGGTTTCCCATGTATAAACTCTTGTGTCATGTGGTTTATACTTTATGTGGTGATTGCATTATTGGTGTTATTTCTTGCATGTCTATTAAGTTTTAAGTTGGTGAAATTGATATTCAGTTTTGTATTATTTTTACTATCATGGATTCACTCCCCCCCTCTCAGTGCCTTATAAGTTCATCACATCCAACACTCATATTTAACACTTTCTACTTTAGTTTTTAGATCTAGGTTCGTCTTTGTATCTCTCTTTAAAATATAGCTTACTATGTCTACTATTCTTTCTATAATCTATTGTTATTGTCGAAATGTATCATTTTGCAATCATTAACAGTAGATCTCATACACACACTTCAATATATGAACTCCACTGCAAAACAAGAATAAAATCTTAGAAATTAACTCTCCTGTTAGATCCATAGCTGAAGCTATTCATGTTCCAATGCTACGCAACAAAAAATTGAAATCTTAGTTTGCATTTATAGGAATAAGATTTAATTTACAAACATATCATTTTGGTGAATTTGACGTGTCATGCATTTTTCATATTTTCTAAAGCTAAAGTACAAACTTACTTTCCATTTCAAATGAATTCATTTATAAAATTTGTGTCTTATGTACTTCTACTTAATTAATTAGTTAATTAATGACATGATTGTTATTTCATAACACATAATTAATTGTATTATTATTCTTTCATATTATATTTCCTATAAATCTCGTGTAGTAAACAAAAAAATTAGAAGAAAAAAATACTTTCTTATTTTCGCTTCCCATTATTTTATTGAAGCACATTTGTGTTGTGGAAGCTCATACTTGTTTATACGTTTTGTGTCCTTCTATTTTGGATCTGAAGGTCTTGTTAGAATAATTCATTGATTCACGAATTCTTATGCTTTACTTAATGTTGGTGTTGAGCCTGAGTTGCACATTGACTCACACTCACTAAGAAATTCAAGAGAGAAATTATCCCTTTATCGAAAATAAATTATTTCTATTATACTATAAACAAATTATCATCATCATTACCATGATGAGGATGGCCCTACAATTCCAACTTGTCCAATGAGCAATTGAAGAAGCTAGATAAGGAATTAGAAGGCTTTCAACAATTTGTAAGTATGGAGCACTTTTCTTGGGATGTTTTTTCTTTGATTGAGAATCTTAGGAGATTGTTACAAGGTGACTAGCATTATGTGGATATTCTACATAGCATATCACACATAGATGACAGAAAAACTATGATAATACTATGATAATAACTATTTATATATTTCTTAGATATATGGCTCGTTGAAACCAAATGCCGATGCAAGTATTGATACCCACAATGATAACTCTTATCCCTATATTCATTTCTTATATCATTTCTATTTCTACAAAAAAGGGTAATGTTATCCATGCTAGTTTTGGCCCTAATCCTATTAACCAAATACCTATGTTCCACCCTCCTCCACTCTCCCTTTTGGTTCTCAAAACACCTACCAACCTTCATATTCCAACTTTTGACAAATAATTTCACCTAATGATTATATCATTAACCAATAATTACAAAATGTTTCTTCAGTACAACAATAAGTAGCCAACATAAGACAAACTAGGTCCCAATAAACTCTTTGATCATATTGCACACCTATCCAACTTTCATAAAGTATACTAAAGAATTCTACACAACAACACATTGAGGTACCATATTTTGATAAATACAATGAAAAATATGCTTCTAACACTCATATGTTGATAGTTACTAATTTATGCAACAATTTTATTCTTGAAGATTTTCTTATTGAAAAATGTTTCCCTAGATAATTTAAATAAATGGTTTTGGTTTGGTTTTTTTTCTTACCTATTAATTCAATTCACTCTTTTTCACAAGTTCTTAATCAGTTTTTAAATCATTTTCAAGGTAATATTGGACCTGAAGTAACATGGCTAGAATTTGTGTATTGTAAACAAGGTGTTAAAGAAGGTGACTAGTTTTACTAGTAGATATCAAACCTTGTATTCATAATTTTTTAATTTTCTTATTGATGTTTATGTTTAAAGAGTTTTTTATTGGTCATTTGCAACACAAATTTATACACTTGTGCGCAACACTCCATGGTTACCAACTTTCAATTGGTTAATATGACTTCTCTTCATTTATTACTCTAGTTAACCAATCTAATGAGGATCCTCAAACTTCCTAAGAATT
The DNA here is from genome assembly GCF_030272615.1 of Cryptomeria japonica. Lineage (NCBI taxonomy): Eukaryota > Viridiplantae > Streptophyta > Pinopsida > Cupressales > Cupressaceae > Cryptomeria > Cryptomeria japonica. The sequence goes on along the minus strand of NC_081411.1, from coordinate 784,125,034 downwards.
TACAAAAACAAAAACTCCACTAAGATAAACTATCATTCCTTTAATATCATTGAAATTCATTCTTTTTTGATGTAATACTTCTTATTACAATTTTCACTATTCATACAAACCAAACAATTGACACTTTACATAGCCATTTAACCCCTTATGCTTCAATTTCTAAACAATAATTTCATTAGAAATACCCCCATCCATCTTTTAGAAACATCCAAACCATTACCTCAATATTTTGACCTAAAGACCATTTGTCAACATCATCATACTTCCAGACATAATAATGAGTCTTATATAATATAGGTATCTAGTGTGAATGATAAGGGAATAAATATATAGCACCTCCTATTCAAAAATTACAAATATTTAGAAATCCTTTTCCTTTTCATTTCACAAATTTTATAGATACAAATTCTTATTACATATACAATTATTTCCAAACCATTGAAGAAGAACAATTAGTTAATGTTATATAGACTTACCCTAAACAAGAGAAACTCATGGAAAAGCTCAAACCTAGTATCACCTTCACCTAATGTGATAAATTAACGCATTCACCTAGTGGATCGAACTCATGAAAAACCCACACATGGGGTGCCCATTGATCTAGTATGTATGGTGAATGTGGCTATAGAAGAATTGATTTACACATATAAATTGTATCAAGAAACTTATGATAAATTTGAAGTCTTAATTAAGGTTCTTGATGGTTTTATTTTCCCACTATTGGCTCCATAACAATTCAAGTTAAATTTTGTCCCAAACGCTTAGATGCGCCATTTACCATAAACCCTACCTTGAACTAATTTTATGTCAAATTTGGTCAAGTTCAGCTCACCTCCATTAAACTAATCCCTTTCGTATAAGAGTTTAAAATTATCAATTCAAGGACAAATGCAAACTATATTGCATAGTGGATTCTATCCCTTCTCTAGATATATAAACTTTGCAATTGACTACTTTTGGCCTCAATTGCCTCAACCTATTTTACCTCATGAAGACCCCTTGTTCCTTTTTTGTACCAAAAGATCAAAGCTATGAGATTACCTAAGTTATCCTTATGTAGCTCCTTAGGTCCCCCTCTAACTACTACCCCTAAGGATCTTACAATGTCTATAGATATAGAAATAACTCTTACTACCTATGGGTAGTTAGTGAACCATGTCCTATACCAAGAATATTTTCCCTTTCTATTGTATCTAATTTGTATGATTTCATTCCAGATCTACATCCTATAAAGGACCAAAAGGAAAATGACTAACACAAGATGGACGTCCTCTTATCTCTCAAACTTTAAAGTTTTCTTATGTTCCTTGTTCAATTCCTAGAGAAAAAGGAAAAATGGGAGAAAAGGAATTGATGTTGAGTGATACCCAACCTCCTCCTACAAAATCTCTAAACTATAATATAAAAATCATATTGTAAGATAACATGACAAAATATATCATGTTATGTCTCATGATATTTCCACAACAAGTGAGTCTTCCATTCAAAGTTGTATATTATAGGGCCCTCCCTTATCACCCTTCCTTGCCTTCACCCACTCCTAAAATTGATGCTTACCTTGCCCAACCTAGACAAAATCTTAATTTGTTGATTCTAATGGATTATTCAAGTTCTTCTCCTATTATTTTGGATCATAATTCTTGTGGTGATACCAATGACACTATTACACTAATTTTGATAAATATTGATCATAATTTGGATGATATAGTTGAAGCTATAGAAAATGGTTTTGAGTTATCTTTATTGTTCTCTAAGGCATTAACTCTAGCTCCTAGTGACATGTATAGTGATCCTTTGTTAGGAAATGGTCTATTTTTAGAACTAGATGTGTCTCCTTGTAATATACTTACCATATTTCCTTTAGCATCTTACCCAACATCACTTTATGATGAGAAAGATAGAGGGAAAAATGTTTTCTTATAAACTTAGCTTAAAATTGCAATACCTCTATTTTTGTGTTAGCTTGTATGTAATGTGACTCCACTATAGTGCTTCATGATATGTATTTTATTTGTTACATCCTTTTTTGGTTACCCTTCATGTTCCATTAGCATAAGAATGCTAGCACAAATATTATTACATTGCTCCACCACTACATACACTTACATATAATTTTTCATCACTCATATAAATTATCATTGATACTTATCTAGTAATATTGAACTATTGTTCATATCTATTTCTCTCACATATGGTATCAAAGAATACATGTTGCAAGGCCTAGTATGATGATGAAGCATGCATTGTTTCTATACTGTACGTGGAGAAGAGGATAGAAATGATCTTTAGGAGTTCCTTCTCTGCATAATATGTGGAAAACTAAAATCGTCAAGATCTAGAACAAAGATGATTATGGTGTGTAATAGATTTTGTCTTGCCTTCTAAATCATTGAGTTTTGTCCTACATCTATTATGTTCACCATGCCTCTGAGTATATGTTCCTTTTTAAATGACCAATATTTTGATATGCATATGAGTTCAACATATCTATTTTGAATGTCAATTTTTAAGGATTTGTTCAAATTGTCCAATCTTCACCATTAATCATGGACAACTTATGTTTCCATGCTCATATGTAAAGCTAATTGAGGTGAACAACAAGTTAATCTTGTTATCTCAGCCTCTTTCACTAGAAATTTTATTTTATTTTGTTCTTCTTCTTTATTTCCTACATTGTTAATGTAGTGGTTTTTTGTTTAAAACTACATTTTGCAGTTGTTAATGATAGATGGAAAATTAATTTTCATTCATCCAGCTCATTTATCTTCTCTGTTTTCAATTTGTAAGTTTGTCTTCTGTTTTCTAGCTAGATCCTTGTGTAGGTTAAGTTGAAAATTTTTAAATGGTATCTAAGCTTAGGAGCTACAAGGAAGGAGAAAAAAGAATTATTTTTTGTAGGTATTGAAGATCTGAGTTGTTTTAGAATGGAATCATCAATTCTTTAGGGTAATCTATAACTATTTGTTTATAATAAATGAACTGAAAAAAAGTTCCAAAAGGGTGTAATCTAAGGCTAAAATGGGAATAAAATACCATCTATATGTCATCACTTTGAAAGAAGGAAACTACAAATCCTAGCGTGATGGAATCCTGAAGCACTATTGATGGATTCATCTATTGCGACATTTTTATGTGCTTATTCTCGAACCAAGTACGTGTTGGCAAAAAAATGCATGGGAAAGTAGAAATCATCATATCTTAGGATTAATTGGTGTAAGTGCTAGGGACCGCACATCATGGGCTCTATCACACAATGAGTACCCTCACACTCTTTGGACCACTTTATGGGAAATGTGTGGAGATCCCATTAAACTTCCATACCTAGATGATCCAAATATATACATAATTATGTCCCTTCATAATGATGATGATCATATGTACGACACTGACACTGAAGAGGAAATTTCTTATTGGAAGAATCTTGGTTGTCTTGATTACATAGAGATATATCCTCTTGCTTCTCCTCTTCCTACACCTCCATTACTCACTATTATTTGGTCACTTCCACTTGCCAGTTTGACAAATATATTGGCTTCTCTGAATGGTACCGTATATTCTCTTTAATAAGTTCATTCTTGTACTCTTGATAAGCAAGATGTAATCCTATCAAACATTTATCATTTGTTTGTTGAGTCTCTCCTTGACCACGACAACACCATTGGGGACTCATGTCTTCTCTCTTGTCAACTCACATCAAGTTGCATCTTCTTCTGGTTTGGATTCTCTTGCTCTCTCAAATTCTGTTTTTCTCTCTTAGCCACTCCAAGTAACTATCTTAACACATCTTGATTCACATCCAAACAAATCTCACACTTTAGTGGAAACTAATCTTGAGTCTTTGTATGGAAAATTCATAGTTTAGCATTAGATTGAATAAATATGAATATTTTTAAAACCATTCATCTTGATTTCTTGATACATTACACTTGAGTGAGAATTCAACAGTTTGACAACTCGAGGTTTCTATCTTCGAAAAGAAAGAGGCATCATTTTTTGTAAAGACACCTACTACGACATTCACCATGCTACATTCTGTATTGACATTCTTTCTCTTCTTTATGGAGGCACAAATGGGCCCTATCTTTTCATTTTCACTTTATTTGAGACCTTCTTGGGGTGAAGGACATTGTAGCATAGTAGCTTCTGTGTCGATTTACTGTAAATTTTCAATTGGAGGAAGTGGTGGTGGGGGCGTGGGGGGGGGGGGAATTGGTAGGAATTTGTTCCCACTAGTTTTTTCTCTTTCCTCTTTTCTCTCCTCTTTTCTTTCATTAGGCTTTGTCTCCTTAGTTAGACTTAAGGGGGGATGTTAGCGCATAAAAATCAATCTTCATGGTTACTTATAGACAACTTATGTTCGCATGCTCGTATATAAGGCTCACCAAGGTGAACAACAAGTTAATCTTGTTATCTCCAACTCTTTCACTGCAAAATTTGTTTTATGTGGTTCTTCTTCTATGTTTCCTCCATTGTTAATGCAGTGGTTCTTTGTATAAATCTACATTTTGCAATTGTTAATGATAGATGGGAATTTAATTTTCATTCATTTAACTTCTTTGTCTTCTCTATTTTCAATGTGTAAGTTTGTCTTCTAGCTAGATCCTTGTGCAGGTTAAGCTACAAAATTTTACACAAAAGGTATCTCACTTTTCATCCATGTCATTCCCCTCTACTAAATTGGCACATTAACATATCTGAAAGTTACCAAATTTTGCAAGGGAAGAAGGTGTTACTATTAAGGGCATCATTTTCTTCAATATTATTCCAGAGCTTTTTCCAACTAGAAAGATTAACATTGAATATCCTTATTGCTAAGTGAAAACAGAGAAAGCAAAGATAGTTTGAGGCGATAGGTGTGAAAGAGTGCATCGTAGGGTGGCTTTGTGCTCCTATGTCTCCTTGAAAGGGAACTACAAACTTCAGAGGCATGCGAGTCTTAGAGAGGTCACGACCTACACTAGATTTGTGTTTGTACAAAAAGCATAAAAGGGTGCAAAATTAAACTATCGCATTGGCGTAAGGCGTGGGATTTCTGTGTATAATTTTATTTCGTTAAAGTTATCTTGAGGTGCTGGAGAACAGAGCGCTGAAGTTTCAAAATTGTGTTGAATCATTACATTTCCAGTGAGTTTTGGATAGAGATAATGTCATGGCATTTCATCTTACTAGCATGGAGAGTTAAGAGTTTGAAATAATTATTGATGGTCGAAGGTCCAGGAAGCAAAGAAATTGGTAAGTTTTATTTTTTATATTTTTTGTGCAATTGATTGCAGTGTTTAATAATCTCTTTGTCTCTACTAGAAGAGAAAGAATATGTTATCACAAGTGACATTGAAAGAAGTCTCTATATCATAATATGTGTGTGAATCGCTTGAAGATGTCAACTGGTGCAACTTGAGTGTCTTGAGTTAAATGAACTATGAAGATAAACCTTTTGAGGTTGAGCTTGGACATGCTATTTATAATCGAAAAAAATTATATGATCAAGTATATGAACCTGTAAGGATTATCTATGGGCCTCCAAAGTATTGAGTCTTACTCTAGAAGATGAGACTAGGATTAATTCAAATGTGGATATTTTGCCGATAGGAAATCCCTCGGTGGGGTTACCCCGCCACCGGGAAATTGTTTCATGCCATCGTCGGGAAGTTTTCATGCCGTTGGAAAAGAAAACTAATCACGTTTAAAATCCGCTTGCACTCGAAACTGTCGTGTGGCTTCGTCGCTGGGAACTACCATCGCCCCTGCAAATGGTTCAAGACCACTCATAGGGCAAAGCTCGACTAACGCGTGGCTAGGGTTTCTCCTCTAACCGTGTGAGGGGTTTCCCATCTAACGCGTTTGCAAATGGCTGCAGCTGTGCTGGACATTGCTGTGCCTGCCCGTGTGCGTCGTGCACTTCAGGCGTTTCCACCATGGTGTACAACCTCACTGGCAACCACCATTGCCCCTGCAAATCATTCAGGCCCACCAGAGATTTGGCTTTTATATATATTAAAAGAAAGTGATGCGAACAAGACAAAGGATAGCAAAAAAAACAATTCCCAGCTGCTGCAGGTTCGCTTTTAATTTGTTTAGCTACAATTTCTGCAGCTTCCTCTTTGATTGGAATTTTCAGGGCATTATTCTGATGCATTGAGCTCCATTGTGTTAATGATAGCATTTTTAACCGTCATATGTTCATGTTCAAAGCTTCCAAAATCCTGTAAAGTTGAAGATAGCTGATGCTGTTCGTGCATGCAGCTCCATGCAGCTCATGCATTGCTATTCTTAGGATCCACCATATAAAACATCCATGCACCGTAATTCACCATCGCAGACCACAGCACACAAAAAAAAGCTATCTCCAGTTCTTTATTTAAGACTGTTAGTTATGAAATAATCTCCTATTTTTAGTGTTGAAGTTTGTTTGAAATTAGCATGCATTTCAATGCAAGTAAAATTGGATATGCATCCTCTTTCTTAGGACAGCTAACTCTAGTTCCACCGTAGCAATCCATTTGGTTTGTAATGCACAGTATTTGATGAACTGCCGTCTAAGTTTAGAGTTGTGTTAATAGAGTTTCTTCGGTGTAAGTATTTGTAAGGCTGTGAACTCTTTAAATAACCAGCCTTTTTGTAATTCTAATGTGCTGAAATAATAAAACAGGGTCTGCGTAAATTCTGGGTTCAATTTGGATGTTTCTAATTGTATGGTTTGGCTGTGAATTGTTTATTCTGACATAAATATTATGTTTAATAGTTGGCTTTAAGAATAGGGGAAATTTTAGACTCTACAAGTGGTATCAGAGGAAGTAAAATTGTTTTGAGTTAAAGTTTTATTGTTGGAATTTTGCCAAAGTTAATCATGTCGAATTCTAACAATATGCCCATTCCAAAATTTGATGGGAATGATTATGATTATTGGTGCATTAAGATGCTGACCTTTTTGATTGGAAAAGATTTGTGGGAGATTATTGAATTAGGTTATGAAGAGCCAACTGATTGGAATGCCCTTACAGCCAATGAAAGAACAGCAAGAAAGGAAGCAAGGAAAAAGAATGCTCAAGCTTTGTTTCACATTCAGATAGCTCTTGATAAGAGCTTATTTCCAAGAATATCAAGAGCAACAACTGCCAAAGATGCCTGGAAGACTCTACAAGAAGCTTACTAGGGTAGTGATCAAGTTAAAGTGGTTAAGCTTCAGACATTGAAGCGAGAGTTCGAGAATTTGAAGATGCAAGAAGTTGAAAGTATAAGTGATTATTGTGTCAGAGTCAAAGATGTGGTCAATAAAATGGCTACACTTGGAGAAATTGTAAGCAATGAAGTTTTGATAAAAAACGTGTTGAGATCTTTGATACCCAGATGGAATCATGTAGCAATAATCATAGAAGAAAGCAAAGATTTGACAAAAATACAGTTTGATCAACTGGTTGGATCCCTGATGTCTCATGAAGAAAGATTGAAAGATTATTTTGAAGGTGTAGAGAAAGCGTTTTCCTCAAAATTGCTAATCACAAAAAATGAAGATGCAAGCAGTAGTAGTGCCAAAATCAATCAAGGCCAAGGTAAAGGACAAAGCCAAAATTATTCAAGAGGTAGAGGTAGAGGTGGCTCAAGAGGAAGAGGTGGTTTCAGAGGAAGAGGTAGAGGCAGATTTGATAAGAGAAATGTTCAATGTTACCATTGTAATAGGTATGGCCACTTTGAAAGAGAATGCAGATTGAAAGAAGGTAAAAGTGCTAACTATGCTCAAGAAAGTAGTGAGAATCCTCTTGATCACTTATTTTTATCTTATGCCAAGGGTGAAAATACTAGTAAAGATGTTTGGTACCTAGATTCTGGATGCTCTAACCATATGACAGGGAATGAGAAGTTGTTTTCAATAAAGGATGGAAGTTTCAAATCCAAGATCCAGCTTGGTGATGATAAATCATTGGAGGTTTCTGCCAAAGGAGCTATGGAGGTCCAAACAAAAGAAGGTATAAAGAATATTCATGATATTTATTATACTCCACAATTGAAGCACAATTTGTTAAGTGTTGGGCAGCTATGTGAGAAAAATTATAAAGTAGTCTTTGAGAATAAGACTTGTACTATCTATGATAAGAATAAGGATAATAGGGTGATCACTATTGTTCCTATGACAAGAAATAGGATGTTCCCTTTGAGGTTTGGTGAACATAACAACAGTTTGGCAAATATGGCTTATGAGGATTCAAGTTGGTTATGGCATCTCAGGTATGGGCATTTAAATTTTCATAGTTTAAAGTTTCTAACCTCACATGCATTAGTTTCTGGTTTGCCCAAGGTTGAGGAACACAAGGAGGTTTGTGAAGGTTGTGCTAAAGGAAAGCATGCAAGAGAAAAGTTTCCAAAGGGAAATGCATGGAGGGCTCATCACCCACTTTAGCTTGTTCATTCAGATATATGTGGTCCTATGCAGACTAAGAGTTTGGGTAAGCCATCATATTTCATCACTTTTATTGATGATTACTCACGAAATTGTTGGATATATTTTTTGAAGGCCAAAGATGAAGCCTTGGATACATTCAAGAAGTTTAAAGCCCTTGTAGAAAATGAGAAAGGGTGCAAGATCAAATGTTTAAGGACTGATCGTGGAGGAGAGTTTTGCTCAAAGGCTTTCCAAAGTTATTGTGATTTTAATGGCATCAAGAGGCAACTTACTACTGCATACACACCTCAACAGAATGGAGTAGCTGAAAGGAAGAATCGTACTATGGTTGAAATGGCAAGGTGCATGTTACAAACCAAGGGATTGAGCAGTTCTTATTGGGGAGATGGAGTTGCTATAGCGGTGTACATCCTCAACCGTAGCCCCACTAGTGCACTAGAAAAGATGACTCCTTATGAAGCTTGGTATGGTAAAAGGCCTAATGTTAATCATTTCAAAGTTTTTGGTTGTTTGGCTTATGTGCATGTACCTGATCAGAATAGACAGAAGTTAGATGCAAATAGTGAGTCATGTATTTTTATTGGGTATAGTGAGAAAAGCAAGGCTTATAGATTGTATAATCCCCTCACTAACAAGCTTATTGTCTCAAGAGATGTGATTTTTGATGAAGGGGGAGTTTATGGTCATAAAAAAGGCCATGTTGAGAAGCCAAAATCTATTTTGAATGATGATATAATTGTTGATATTGATCATGAGCAGCCAACTAATGTTTCTATATCCAGTGGTTTAACTCCACCAAGCAATCTTTCATCAAGTTCTTTAGTACCAAGTTCAAGTCCAGCTTCTTCTCCAAGTTCTACAAGGAAAGTAAGGAGATTGAGTGATATCTACCAAAAGAGTGGAAATCAAGTACATGAAGAAAACCCAATAGGTGAGACAGTGAATTTTGCTTTATTATCCAAGGCTGATTTTGAACCATCATGTTTTGAAGATGCATGTACTAATGAAGTTTGGGTGAAAGCCATGGAAGAAGAGATGGATTCCATTCATAGGAATGACACTTGGGAGTTAACAGAACTTCCACATGACAAAAAAAGGATTGACACCAAATGGGTCTACAAGACCAAATTTAACAGTGATGGGAGTGTTGAAAGACACAAGGCAAGATTAGTTGCTAAAGGCTTCACACAGAAATATGAAATTGACTAAGAAGAGACATTTGCACCAGTAGCAAGACAAGAGACCATACGAATGCTGATTTCATTAGCAGCTCAAAAGAAGTGGAGCATACATCATATGGACGTGAAAAGTGCCTTCTTGAATGGGTACTCAGAAGAGGAAGTATATGTGGAGCAGCCACAAGGTTTTGAAGGGGAAGGAAAAGATAATTATGTCTACAAGTTGAAGAAGGCTTTGTATGGCCTCAAGCAAGCACCAAGAGTGTGGTATGCCAAGATTGATGGATACTTTCAGGAGAATGGCTTCCAGAGAAGTAAGAGTGATCCTACCCTATACTACAAACAAGAAGGTACTGATATTCTCATCATAAGTTTGTATGTTGATGATCTTTTGTATATGGGTAGTAGTTCTAAGATGAAAGATGAATTCAAAGCTGCTATGATGAAAGAATTTGAGATGAAAGATCTTGGTCTAATGAAATATTTTTTAGGAATGGAGGTTTATCAAAGTAAGGATGAGATTTTCATTTGTCAAACAAAGTATGCACAGGATATGCTGAAGAAATTTAATATGACTGATTGTAACCCTGCCTCCACTCCAAGTTCTCATGGAGTTTTGTTATGTAGAGATGATGGTGTTGATTTAGTTGATGAGACAGCTTACAGAAGTATTGTGGGGAGCTTGATGTTTCTAACCCACACGAGGCCAGATATTGCTTATTCAGTTTCACTTGTTTCAAGGTATATGACAAATCCATCTAAAATACATATGAAGGCAGCCAAGAGGATTTTGAGGTATGTGAAAGGGAATTCAAGTTTTGGTATTCATTACTACTCTTCTGAAAAGTTCAATCTTGTAGGCTTTAGTGATTCAGATTGGGGAGCTAGTATGGATGACCGTAAATCTACATCTGGAAATTGTTTTTCTTTTGGTTTTGGTTTGATTACCTAGAGCTCAAAAAGGCAAAGTATTGTTGCCCTCTCATCTACAGAAGCAGAGTATGTTGCAATTACCTCAGCAGGTACACAAGCCCTTCGGCTCAGAAAAGTTTTGGAAGAAATTGGAGAAAAACAAATTCAGCCTACAGTAATTTATTGTGACAATGTGAGTGCCATCAAGTTAGCTAAGAATCTGGTTCATCACAGCAAAACAAAGCATTTTGATTTGAAATAGCACTTCATACGAGATTTGGTGCAGAAGAAGGATGTTGAATTGAAGCACATCAACACCCAGGATCAGCTAGCGGATATATTCACTAAAGCGGTTGCAAAAGCTCAGTTTTCAACACTACGAGATAAGATTGTGAGCCCTCTTAGCATCAAAGGGGAGTATGAAGATAGCTGATGCTGTTCGTGCATACAACTCCATGCAGCTCATGCATTGCTATTCTTAGGATCCACCATATAAAACATCCATGCACCGTAATTCACCATCGCAGACCACAGCACACAAAAAAAAAGCTATGTACAGTTCTTTATTTAAGACTGTTAGTTATGAAATAATCTCCTATTTTTAGTGTTGAAGTTTGTTTGAAATTAGCATGCATTTCAATGCAAGTAAAATTGGATATGCATCCTCTTTCTTAGGACAGCTAACTCTAGTTCCACCGTAGCAATCCATTTAGTTTGTAATGCATAGTATTTGATGAACTGCCATCTAAGTTTAGAGTTGTGTTAATAGAGTTTCTTCGGTGTAAGTATTTGTAAGGCTGTGAACTCTTTAAATAACCAGCCTTTTTGTAATTCTAATGTGCTGAAATAATAAAATAGGGTCTGCATAAATTCTGGGTTCAATTTGGATGTTTCTAATTGTATGGTTTGGCTGTGAATTGTTTATTCTGACATAAATATTTATGTTTAACAGTTGGCTTTAAGAATAGGGGCAATTTTAGAGTCTACAAAAGTATGGGGGCATTTTCAGAGTACCTAATATTTTCAGCGTAACTTGGTGTGTAACTCATTCATCATCGTTGTGCAATCCTATAGAAAAGATGCTTATTTCCTCTAATTTCAAGAATGTGGGCAGGTTCGAGGGTTCTGTGCTTTTTGGTCCTTTCTGATGATTTGTTGATTTTTTTCTCATAGATAGAGGCGATTAGAGGGTAGTGAAAAATCAGAGAGGTCTGTCAGGCCCTCTCACAGTTATACGTAATCAATTGTTATATTTTCAAAGTAGAATCTATAGTATCTATATATTTTATTTTGATTAATTCCAAGTGTTGTTATGGGCTACGATTGAATTCGATCAACCTTGCATTTGAAATTCAAACACAAGATAGCATTCCATTTACAAGTATATTTGTAAATGCTAATTTAAAGTTTGTTGTAGTTTGCGTCTGCACTGTTTAAGGAGAAATTGTGAAGTTTTGAATTTGATACTTGGAAGCTCCTTCAATATCCCACTCTAACCATCTGCAATCAATCAGGTGAACTTAACAAAAATTAACATAGTTGTGGAAAAGCTATGAAACTTGTAGTTTGAGTTGACACAAAAACTTGTAGATATATTACTAATTTTCAAAACAATAATATGACATTGCAATTTCTGTTAAGTATGCCAAGACTTTGAATACAATTCTGCCCTTTCCTCAGTAAGATGCAATTTGCTTGCATCATATGCACAATTATTCATCATAAGCTTATCAACACATATGGAAAGTGAAAAAAATTAGTTTATGGTCTATTTTAGCATCGCTTGGAATACTATGATTGCAGCTTACTAAAGATCTGATTTTTCTCATGAGGCGCTCAGAGATAGTGTCACCCAACTCATCAAATAGGTGTCCAGTTTGATCAGTTAACCATTGATAACATACAACCAACCTTAACCAAAACAAGAGCATTGTAACAGGGTATGGCCCTAGACAACCAATAAAGGGCAATGGGAATAGGATTTTTGAATTGTTTCTAGGATAGACGGACATGGGACCAATGTTTTAAGATGGCAACATAAATCCTAAATTTTGGGGACAACAATTAAAAATTATATAAAATTGAACATTTGAATTTTGAAATCGAAAAAGCAAAAGTTTACTCTGTTTTGTTTTTCAATAATTTTTTAGATAGCTGACATTGACATCCCCATAGGATTAGTCAATGATAATCTATTAAATTTCCAATCCCTTCAACAATTTCCAAGGTTTAGCTCTGCAACCAGATTGAATACTATTTATTATTATCTAGTTAGAAGTATAAATGCAACAGTTATAAACAATGAGATTAAAATAATCTTATTATTCCAGCCTACAGAGTCGACCTAAGTTATATCTTTTTATTCCCCCAAAAACATGTGACACAAAATAGGTCTGTGACTCTGCATGAACAAATTTATGGACATACAAAATAAAAGACACCAATCTAGTCTTAATCATAATAATGCATTCCAACTGTGTAGTGTTGTTATGGTAGACATCAATATACAAACAGATCACATATATTAATAATAGCAGAGCAATTGCTCTCCCATTTTGATCCACACTAGAAACTCTGATAATTTTTGTCTTAGAATGTCTTAGAAGTTTACTTGAAACCTAGGGCCCACTTAACCACCAAAAGCTTTAATTGGTAATAGGATCAAAGGAACGACTCATTCAATGATTTTTGCAAACTAGGTGAGTACAAAATCCCATTGGCCTATGAATGCTTCTTCAATTTTGTTCTTCATCATCACTCCTCTTCTATGTGTTTGGCCAAATTGAAACGAGTTAATAAATAGTTTGATGATTCTTGAGGTTTGATAGCAAGACTCAAATATTCCAATTGTGTTCTATGGGTCATGCAAGACAAAGATGAACTTCTCTAATGACATAAATCCAAAACCTAGTTTTAATCCTAGTGGACAATAATCTAGATTAGGGTCTAGATGAAATTATGTGTTTGCAAAATCTTCTATGGTATATAGAGTGATATATAAATAAAAATAGAAAATACATGATTATCTATACATTTGCCTTGTACATGGAATACTCATGAGAAAGAAGGATGATATGTTCTTCTATTGTAATGAATATTCCTGATCCCCTGATTTTATTTTTCCTAAAGCTTTTGCCAAGGGAAAAGTACATGTTCTGAACAAATAATAGTTTTCTCGCTGACTGAAAGTCTGATTGGTAATATTTCAATGTGCATACAATGTTCTTACATTTGTTCATGAAAATAAGTAACATTACAATGAGACATTACAAAAAGAAATTACAATATGTGAAACTATCAACCCCAACAATAAATACCTCAAAATATAAGGCTTTGTGAAACATTTCAGACTTGTACAACAGACATTGAGAAGACAGTTAACAGAAGCTCCAGCATAGCTCAATCTATAGCCATTGATAGGCCTCCTTAGTGCAATGATAATGCCCTATATCATTCACAAGTATGCCAAATAATTTAGAAAGTTACTTGGAAGCTGAAGCTTCAATACAGAATAGGTGAAGCATCCCAACATACCCTCTTGCAAAAACCATAAGCCACCAGCCAATTTTACAAGACAGGAAAACATAGAATTACAAATGGAATTGTATCAAGGTTGCTTTAAATTTAGCACTCTTTGGACCTCACTAATTTCGTGTTTGCAATAAACATATTTTTTTTATGGATCCCATTTATTCTGTGGTTGCACTCAACAAATTTCTTATGCATATTCTTTTTACTTGTATCATTGAAGAATATCATATTTTACTTTTTCGAAAACCTGTCTGTAAGTTGAAGCTTCAATATAATAAGTATTATTGTTCCTACTTAAACACACAGAATTTCAACACTCCCTATACAAAATTTTCAAAACACAGTGAATAACATAGGTAATTAGCAGAGATCTGTCTTAACAATATAGAATTCTGCCACATGTTTTGTTTTTTTAAAAATAACCTTTTACCTTTAACTCGGGCAATGCAAATAACATAAACTTCTATCGGTAGTACACATTGCACCTTAACTATGTGCAAGCGCTAGTTTTATAGAAGTTGTGATTTATGTTCACCGACGTCTTAATGTTATGTAATGTAAATGCATTCGTGTTCTTTCCATCGATGATACCATCAATAGAATTACTGGGAATTTGTTTGAAGTCTATTTAGAACCCTATTTGTTGTAATCTTATGAACCAATGATAAAAGATGAATTTTTTTGTTTCTAAGTGAAATGAATAGCATGTAGTTTAAGGCATAGGCTTTTGAGAATATTGTGTTGTTTCAATATTTATTGATATTTCTTATGAGGATCCACCAAATGATATTTACGATTGAGCTTATAAAGCTTGTGGTATTTCTTTTGGTGCTATTTTTGAATGATGAAGACTAACAAAGTCAATTTGAAGGCTGGTAGTACTAGAGGATGGAGGAATTTCCATCATCTCAAGCTATCTTCTTACTTTGAGTTGATGCTCTATATGAATTTTTTTTTTGGAATTTTTAGTTTCTTATTTCCTTTTTGCATTCTATGTTGATGCTGCTAGATTTGGATAATACATGTATTGTGAAGGTTATGTTTTTGTTATGGGTTTGGGATTTGATGTTGAGCTCATATGGATTGTTATCCAATGAGCTTTAGAGTGTATGATAAAAAAATATACCCTTTTACGATCAACAGATAATGATAGAGCTCTATCATAGCTCTTTTGTGAATCAAGAATTTAGGACTAAGAACTCAAGAACACAACTCGAAGCTACACCTTACCTTTACGAAGGTGAAGACACAAATTGGCAGAGCCCTGCTTGGTTTAAGATTTATTTTTTTGGGAGAATATCTTCTAAAAATTATGTACTTATTTTATGTAATCAACATTTTTTGTTGTGTAATCCTTAAGGAGAGCCCTTGACTAGGTGAATCTTAAGGTTTCAATGATACATTTGTTGAAACAATTTAATAAGAGGGGAATGTTAGCACAAATATTATACATTGTTCCATCATTACATATAGCTACATATAACTATCCATTAGTCCTTTTTAAATTATCATTGATACTAATCTAATAACATTTAGTTAATCTAATAAATTTTATTTATTTCATATAATTATACTAAGATTAGCTACTTAAATGTATTTCATTAATTAATTAACTAATTTTAGTGTACACTATAACATATTCATTTAAAAATATGTTTATCCAAAATATATATTATCCAAGTTTGCCTTATTTGAAACTCTTAAAAATCCCAAATGAAGTCATCTTTAATCCTAGTCATCCAAATTATCAAATCTTAACTAGAGTCAACCCTAAATCTTATCCATTCATTTTCAACCACCTTGAATCCAAACCCAAATCATCTTTAAATCTTAGTCATACACCTAATCAAATTAATCCCAACCCTCAAAATGTAAAATAGGTTTTAATTTATCTTCTTCCAATTTTAAATTCTTATAATTCCATACGAACCATCCATTATAAATCATTCTCAATCCTCTATTTATCCTCACTAAATATTTGATTTTCATATTTCTCAAAACTATTTTCAAATGTGGTAATTAAATACAAAGCAAGGTCACAGCTCCTAAAATTCTTGACCAGCTAAATCCTTCCTCTCCATGAAAAATTGTTTAGCATATCCATGAGATCATAGATTAGTGGAAACTTACTTGTCTTCCTCTTCTTTAGTTTACATTCTCTTATTTTGTAAGTTAAGTACACCTAGGTGTACAATCTAGATTTTCTTATACATTGTTTTATCAATTTATTCTATTTTAATGTACATAAACATATATAAATAAGGAGAAACAAAAGTTTTGTTGTAATAACATCATAATTATAACTTTTTTCTTATTTGCATCGCTCTTTATATAGTAGACCAACTAAAAACCAAGACTTTATGATGTTAGTAACACAAAATATAAGATTTAATAGAGATGTATACTGCCACATATCTGTCCAAATAAATGTATTTATATTTTAATCTCTTTCACAACTAACAATATTTTGAATTTAATTATTAACTTTAATTACTTATTTTTCATAAAAAAATGTTTTATTTAAATAAACTTTAGTACTACTACCATTCTATTATCCTTTGTGGATATTTATCTATAGATATTACTAATCATAAAAAAAAAACCTAAAAAATAATAGCCGTTTCCACACAATTGCCAATCATTTTTGAAAACCCAATTAACTATTGACCATTTTCAATTAAAGAGTCCCCTTTGAAGAACCTTGTTTACCACTTTTTATTTTAATAACTCAAAATTACTTTACATAGAAACTAAGCATTGTAGAGATGAAAGCCAAGTCAATTGTGAAAATGACACAAGTTTTTTTTACTCCACATAATTAGGGCGACATATATAAAATGGACAAAAAAAGAAATCCATGAGTATGAAAGGTACATGGGTTTGTCTGCACTAATTTCTTTTCGTGGAAGCAAACACTTAAATGAAGCTTCCAACACACAATGATGGTGATCTTAAGAACATTACGAGCGAGCTCGTTGACATGGCAACATCTACTTTCCTGCAATATAAAACGAAAACTAGATTTCTTCCTTGAAATGTTGCAGATGTTTCTCAGTACAAACTCATATTATTCAGATAAAATGAATCACTTAATTTCCTAGGGTTTTAATTTTCTTTTCTTCCCACTCAAGAAAGAAATATTCTTGTTGTGAAGAGGACGCTAACGATAGTCAACTATCTATAAACTACCCACCAAACATCAATACTTTAAGTATACAACGATAAGAAAGAAACGGTGGATATTCATTTAAATCTTCTCTAATTATATTATTAGTTCGATAGTTCAATGTTGTTGGTTTTAGCAGTACTGCGGGCTTCATAGATTATGTGCTTTAAGGCCTTCATAAATGGCCGATCTCTCTCACTAAACCAAAAACTTTTTGTGAGTTTTCTCATTTTCTAAATCTGAATTTTTTTCTTATGTTGTTTTTTGTTTTTGTGTTTTTATTCATCATCTAAATTCCATGTTTTTCGGTAGAAAATTTACAGCTGAAATGGATCATTTTCAGTCATCAAAGCTTGAGAGCTCTTAAATTTATGGTTTAATAGAAGCTCACAATATGTTTGGGAGGGGACGTACATATTTGTCTTCTCTTACCGTGACCACATAATATTTCTACAGAAGCTTAGGTTGTCTGATAAATAGTTCTTCTTGAGTGTCTTTCAATTGACACACAATTCAATCACTTAGTATTCATACTGGTAAGGTTCTGATACAAACTTAAATTAATTTCAGCTATATTTAGGACCTGTATTTTTTAGCAAAGATTATGAGAGAGTTCATCTTGAAAATGAAATCAGTTTTGCAGGGAGATATGGAGCGATGTATAGGTTGCAGTGAGAAGGAATTGAAGAAAGGGCCATGGAGTCCAGAAGAGGACAATAAACTGATCCAATATGTAAATAAGTTTGGCCCTGGTAATCGGCACAAGTTCCCTCAGCAAGCAGGTAGTTTTCTATTATTGACTGATATCTTTTTCTCTTAGACAATGGTTTAATGGAGGATCATTTTTGAAAAAGTTTAACTGGTTTAGGCAAATGAATGATAAAAAACGAAGGAATATGAAAGAAATTGGAAGCGGATTGCTCTGCAGCCTGCCGAAAGACTAGCCACTCGTGCTAGGGTTTGATACCTCGCGCAAGGTTGGCGTTTCGGCCTTCCCGCCTTGTCTTTGGCATGCGGAGTGATTTGTGGGTTGGTCTGCATTTGTTGCTATAGTATCTTTCGCGCGCTGAGGGAGATTTTTATGGCTGGTAACTCGTTGGGTAAAGAGAATGCGAGTGCTTCTCAAACCGAGCCCTGTCCGCTCCTCGGTGGCTCACTATACACAATATCCCTCTGTTGTTGTGGTATTTTATCCCTAAGGCCATGGAAAATCTTGGTAGGGTTCTGAAAATGGACCACTCTGTGGCGCTTCTCCCTCACCTTGATGCTAGGGTTTTGTTGTCTATTGCCCCGGGTATAGACCTTCTGGAGGCAATTGAATTTGATCTTGACAAGGAGAAAATTTTGTGCCCTTTAAAGTTTATGGGCGAGCTCAATGCGTGTTTTTTATGCCATCTTGAAGGCCATGTAAGGAGAAATTGTCCTCTACTTAAAAAAGTAAACCTGCTTCACCTATTAAGTCTTCTTCTGAGACCGATGGTGGAAAGTAGGCAACCGCTGCTCCTAATAAGTCTCATGCTGATACTATTCTCCCGATATTTCGGCTTCTTGCTCACCATCTTTGGAACCAACTCCCCCTGCTTCTCATCTTGATCCCTCACCCCTCCCTGCTTCTTCTAGTAGCCCAGATGCTCCACCGTCATCGGCTGACCGCCCTAACCCTATAAGTGAGAAGGAATGTCAAACTAAAGGGAAATTGAATGCACATCAACTAGTTATGAGGAAAATTAGAGATATTTGTGGAGTTCAAAAGAGAATTGAAAATATGTTTCAAGATAATCCCAAGCAAACAAAACTAGACAGTTGTTTGGAATATCTAGCAAGGATGGGCTTTCCTCCAAGCCACGCTCACCCTCTACTAAGACTAATGATTTGGGGCAAGGGTATAAGGAGGTGCATATGGAGAGAATCTAAGCACTTTGTCATAGAACACCCCAAAGGCAAGGGGGGAGTGGTAATCCTAATCTCTAACAAGTGGGAAAATAAGATCAAGAGGTGGGGTTGTTCCCCTTGTAATAGGGCAATTTAGATTGTCTTGAAGTACAAGGATCTCGAGTTTGGGGTTATATCTGTATATACCTCTAATGATCACAGAGAAAGGACCAAACTCTGGAAATGGATCTCTTAATTATAAGACATGTCTTGCATCCTAGGGGGAGACTTCAACATGATTGAGCATCATCAAGATAAAACTAGAGGATTGACTCTGTAATGGAAGCCCGAAGAAAGGTTTTTTTTGGAATAGGATGAAAAATAAGTTTGGATTAATGGACCCCATGGCAAGGAATAGGGCGGTGGGATGAACTCACAATACTGGTTCCCATTTTTTGACCAACTTTGACACTTAGATGAACATTTTGAAAAAAACCTTCACTTTGCAACACTTATAAATTTTAAACCATTAAGAATTTGAAGATGATGTAAACTAGTGATTTGTAAAATAGTGTTTGTAGATTCTAAATATATTTTTTTTCAATTTGTTTTTAATAAAATTTTATTGTTTTTTCTATCTCGCTCGAAATGTAGTTTTTTAGTGCTTCAACATTTTTTAAGAGTGATGTGCATCTTGAAATGCATAAATTTTTT
The DNA here is from genome assembly GCF_030272615.1 of Cryptomeria japonica. Classification (NCBI taxonomy): domain Eukaryota; kingdom Viridiplantae; phylum Streptophyta; class Pinopsida; order Cupressales; family Cupressaceae; genus Cryptomeria; species Cryptomeria japonica. The sequence goes on along the minus strand of NC_081411.1, from coordinate 784,105,263 downwards.
TCCATAAGTGATAAAAACTTAATTCTTTTGAATTTTGGTTTGTAACATCAATACCCAGGGCATGTAGTTGGTTTTATAGTGATATGTTGAATATTTTTCATTTTATTTAGTTTTGAAGTTCGACTAATTGTAATTTAGATATTGGTGTACATTTGAACACATAACTTGTTCTATATATATCCAAATTCAATTTTCTTTTTTTTGTTAGAAAAAAGACATCAATACCTAGGGCATAGATATTTTTCAGAATTTTTTTGAATTAGCTTACTATTTTTCCCAATGCATTGAATAAAGAAGTTCATGTTCGGTGAAAAACCTACATTAATAAGAAATAAAACAAAAATATATTAATGAAATTAAATATATTAAAAATTATACTATTTGGAAAGCTTATAATAAGGACTAAATACTTTTAAAAACAAAACTTCTAAATGAATTTATTTGACCCCCTCAAAAGCTAATGTAAAATTGGTCTTTTATTAGCATTTGATAGATGCAAAGGAGACCCCATTCCAGGTATGATTTATAAGTAGAGAGGTTTTATCCAATAAATTTTGATCTAAAAGCCTTTGATCTAACCCTCTTCAATTAACTACTTCAAATGGGACCTCTTAATGCTTAAATCATTATATTTTCTAAAAAATGTATGATTTCAGCAAAAATTAGGATGTACCAAAAAGTGAGAACCAGTATTGTGAGTTCACCTGGCACATAGGAATATATGGTTCACATGGTGTGATTTCCAGCAAGGAAGAAGAAGAAGAATCTATAACAGATTAGATCAGTTTTATTGCAACAAAAACCAGTTGAATGTGAGAAACTTTGCAAAAAATTGTTGTTTAAAAGTGTTGTCCTACTCCCTTTCAGATCACAATTATGTGTTGGCAACATTCGCAGTCAGAGACCTCCCTCCCGCTTCTCATAACCTTGAAGACTCCTTTGCTCTCAACTCCTCACTTTTAGAGGATGAGGATGTTCTAGCTACTTCACACCTAATCTGTCACTTTAACAGACACAACCTAACTTTGACATGTGATATTGACAAATGGACCCAAAATTCTCAAAGATGGAAAACACTCTTCCAAGTTGTTGGCAGAAAGAAAAGTAAAGATAGTAGGAGAAAAGAGGGCATTCTTTATGATAACCTTGTAATAGCAAAAGGGATCATTCAAAATTCCCCTGAGAATGACGAGGCTGTTGAAGTTGTAAGGTGCACCAGAGATGAGCTTAGAAAGATACACATTTTTAAGGTTAAAGGTGCTAAAGTGAGAGCTCATATGAATTGGCTAGAGTTAAGGGATAAGGGAACTAAATACTTCTTTAACCTACTTAAAACCAAAAGGGCCAAGGAGTATATAGACAACATATATGATGTAGGGGTTGAATTTACTGATCACTCAGGGGTTGCCTCAAATTTTACTAAATTCTATCAAAATCTCTTCTATTCAGAGGACCATAGGAGGGAGAATGAAGAAGCTAGAAGGAGACTAGGTGAGCTTATACCTCATTTAGTGAGTAAAGAAGATGAGGCAATGCTAGGAAAATAAATTTATAGTGAGGAAATCTATAATGCCATCCTCTCTCTAAAAATGATAAGGCTCTAGGCCCTGATGGCCTGCCTATTGAGTTCTACAAAAATAACAAAGAGTGGATAGGAAAGGAACTAAGGTTCTTATATAATGAAGCTTGTGATAAGGGGTGACTAGGAGAATTTATGAACAAAGAAGTGATTAAGTTAATTCCTAAGGTGGGAGATGGGACTAACATTAGAAACTAGAGACGTATTACACTCCTGAATGTATCATATAAGATTTTGGCAAAAATTCTTGCTCGAAGATTGGAGTCAATCCTACCTAAGATTATCAGCAATACCCAGACAAGATTTATCAAGGGTAGATATATATTAGAAAATCTCCTCACCTATTGGGAAGCCATGCACTAGGCCCAAACATCCAAACAACAAATTTCCATGCTTCTCATAGACTTTGAAAAGGCATATGACATAATTGAATGGAGTTTCATTGATCTCATGCTTACGAAATTTGGCTTTCCAAAGCCCTTTTTTAAGATGTTATGTACTCTATTGAAGGATGCTAATTCTAATGATACATATGAGTAGTTAGTTGATTATGTTCCATTAGTAGATATTTTAAAAAAAAAAAATCTCTATTTGCATGTTAGTTGGTTAATTTCTCTAGGGTAGTTTGATGGGCATTACAACAGACACTATGTTCAATATACTATTTACAAGATGCACAAGATCCGTGGATATTGGATAGGGACCATGAGAAAAACATTGTGTTTCCTAAGCCGAGATGAAAAGTCATGAGATATTGATGATTGATTGAGTGTCGCTGATGTGAGAATGATATATCCCAGAACAACACCGAGTTGGATTGATGATGGATGGAGTGTTGTTGATGTCAGAATGATATATCTTGAAACAACATAAGGATTAGGATTGATGCATCCCGATGATGATTATTTTATTTTGATCAAGGCCTATAGTACAACTAGGAACAAGACCATGGATTTGATTGGGTGATTTGTTTAGTGTTTCCTTTTCTGGATAGTTGAAGGAGATGGATATGATTTGCATGCGATGGTGGATTACAAAAAGTAGATGGAATAATTGGATGGATGGCATTGGATTGTGTGGTGGTAGACTAGAGTTAGATACCAAAGACAAGGGACATAAGATGTTATGGATTGATATAATAGGAGGGATGAAAGGATGGAGGATAAGATGAAAAATATTTGGATACCAAAACATTATGGATGGAGATAGGAGATGAAGGGATGAGGGACATGGGGATGGAGGTATATGAGGATTGGGAGAGGATAAGGTTATGGATGAAGGGATGGTGGAACTGGGAGATAAGGATTGGTGGATGGATGGATGAGTGAATAGATAGTGGGTGTGATAGGCTCTCCAGGGACTATGTCACAAAGGAATAAGATGCCCATTTTAGGAAATTTCATTCATGATGAGGCATTAGGAGGGATTGTGGAGGATAGGAAGTTGAGGAAAGTGGATGGAATATAGGGTTATGGGAAGATAAGGAGTATAAAGGTATGTGAAAGGATTACATGGGTAGGAGGAAGGATGGGTTCATAGGAAGGTAAATGGAAGAAAAGTGTCCAAAACATGTATACATGGTGGACTTTTATTTTTATCAAAATCCAAAGAAGGAGGGAGGTAGTGAAAGGGACAGGATATGATGCGTATGGTAGGTAGATGAGATGGAGGTGATGGATGGATGGATACCTAAAAGAACTTGCCCCCAAGTGTGGAGAACAAAAAGATGAAGGGAATTACACATAATTCTAGTTTGCAAGGTTTTCATCATGATAATTGTCCAAGCCACCTGTTTGTCATGTTTTCACCATTGGATGGAATTTTTTCTTTAGATTTTTTTTCGTTTTCTTTTTTCTTTTTGTTTTAATTTTTTTGAATTTTCTTTTTTAAATTATTTTCAATTTTTTGAGAGGAAATTTATGGATGGAGTTTATGGATGAAGATAAATGGATTTCAATGATAGGTGATAAGGGAGATGGGTGGAGGGCTCAAGCATCAAGTTCCACATCAAGGTAAGATGAGACCATTTGGAGTGATCATTGGATGTTGGTAAAACTTTATTAGGAATGAGTGGACTATACAAAGGCTTGGATTAAATGGCCTTGATGGGGGATGTAGGTGGGATAAGAGATATGGTGGTGGAAAATTTTTGGATGGAATGAGGAAAAGTGAGTGTGATGGGGGGATGTTGTTAGGACCAACATTAGCACATGTTGTGGGGGATGTGGGATGAGTGGAGGAGGAATGGAGGGAGCATGTGGATATGATAGATGAGTAATGATAGGTAGCTCTGGGACATGGAACCCAAAATAGATTTAGGAGATGGAAGGAAAGGATATTGATCTTGTGGACTAACAACTTTGGATGCCATTGGATATTTTTCTTTTCGATGCATTGCTTTTTTTTCAGGGTCCACATTTTTTAAATTTTTCTGTAGTGGGCCTTTGTGACCTCTAGGATTTATTGCATTGTTTTATCAAACATTGCTTTGTTTGACCATGTCCCTTTCAGTGGTCATGGTCATATTTATATTGTTATGGATGCTTAGATTTATGCATTTGTGATTTGGTATCCAAATTCCTGCCAGTGGCCTTTGAAGGAGTGTACAAAGGTGTAGGATATGGAGGGAATATCGATGGAATGACGGATGTAGGATGTTGGATGGAATGTGGGGATATGTGTCTTTGTTGATCTTGATTTGGAATGAAAGGAGTGGGATGTTTATTATGGGCAATGGGGTTATGGAATCTGTGTATGGGGGAATGAGTAGGGTAAGATGGAGGATGGGATTTTGGGACATAAAGGCCCAAAATGGATTTAGCATGTAGGGGACATGTGATGGTGGGATTTGGTATATAGGGCCCAAAATAGATTTATAGGATGGAGGAAGATGGTTGTTTGTTTTGGCTTTATATGATGAAGGAGAAGGTATGGTGAAAAATGATTTTGACGAATGGTGGGATTCATATAGGACGGTATGTTTTAAACAAACTTGGATTTTCCATTAATTGTACCAAGATCTTTGGATGAATTGCCTTGGGATATATAACCAAGACCATGAGACCCTAGATGTGATTTGACATGGATGTGCTCCAAATTTTTTTGCTCATGTAGGCCTAAGCCTTTACCTTGATAGTTCATTTTTTTGAGCATTTTATTTAAAACTGGATATTTGTTCTCTGGGTAACAAGATGTGAGTCCTTTATTAGATGGACAAGAATTGATGGTGAACATGAGGTGTTCTTCTACTACACGTGAACTACCATGGATGAATGCAAGTGAATCAAGAAGGTAGAGTAATGGAAATTGGATGCGTTGGATGGGAGGCAAAAGGGATCATGTAATGGGCTTGATAGGATAGGAGGATCTTGACTTAAATGATGGGATGATAAGGTATCATGAGATGGAGGAAGTGGAATTGTAAGATCTTTATGTGGATGAGGAGATGATAATGGATCTTGATTTAGATAGATGGATATTTCAAGATGATCTGGAACAAGATCTTGGCATGATGGGATTGGTGGGGATGATGTATAGAGGGGTGAGTCAGTAGAATCTTTTAGATGGAATGGAGGAAAGGATAGGATGTTCTTTAACTAGGGTAGATAGATTGGATGAAAGGATGAGAGGTTCATTGACTAGGGTAGAAAGATTGGATGGAAGGATGGGAGGTTCATTGACTAGGGTAGTAGTCTATGGAAGGATGGGAGTTTCATCAACTAGTGTAGAAGGAGGGGATGTAAGGATGGGAGGTTTAGCGACTAGGGGTAGAAGGAGTAGATGGAAGGATGGGATGTTTAGCGATTGGGATAGAAGGAGTTGATGGAAGGATGGGAGGTTTATTGGGTTGAATTTGAATGATGGTAGGAGTAGGAGATGGGCATTGTGGTTGTATAATATGAATAGATGAGAGGGTTTGATGGCATTAGGAGGTGGGAGAGAAATGATAGGTGCCAGAGGTGGAAGGGAAGTTGCAGAAATGGAGGAGGGCATGGAGGGTGGTGGTTTGAGATGAGATGGAGTGGACAATGCTGGATTAAGGTACGATGGGGTGGATGAACATGTTTTTGTGTACGATGGAATGGAATATGATGGATTGAGATAGGATGAAGTGGATGGTGGTGAATTGATGTAAGATTAAGGATTATGATTGGATGGAGGCTTGAGGTAGGATAAAGTGGATGGTGGGTTGAGATAGAATGAAGTGGATAGTACTAGATTGAGGTAGGATAAAGTGGATCATGGATAGAGATAGGATGAAGTGGATGGTGTGTAGAGATAGGATGAAGTGAATGGTGGTGGATCAAGGTAGGATGAAGTGGATGGTGGGTGGAGATAAAATAGAGTGGAAGATGGTGGACTGAGATAGGATCAAGTGAATGCTGGGTTGAGATAGGATGAAGTGGATGGTGTTGGATTGAGGTAGGATGGGGGATTAGGATTAGATGGAGGATTCATATTATGGATTATGTAATGGATTTGGGGATAATGAGATTCTAGATTTGGATTATGGATGTAAGTGGTAGTGTTTTTAGGAAAAGATGTAGATTTGAATAGGATCATGGGAGAGGATGGAGGCATGTATGTTTCATATGAGGGATATGTGGATGTGGTATATGAGGGAGCTATGGGTGGAAAACATAAATGATTTCGCTTGTCAAAGGTTTGATAAGGATTATGAATGAATGTGCATGGAGGAATGGTAGGGTAGCTAGGACGAACAGTTGGATTTTACTATTTGATGCTTGGTGCAAGATTTCTAAGGATGATGGCATCAAGGTTTTCAATTTCTTATGTGTATTGTTCTCAATAGTGTTATCCTTAATTTCATTTTTAATCTAATATTTTTTTTATTAGTGTCCTTAATAAAAAAAATTGATATATTTTATTGTTCGTAATAAATAAATTAATTCTCCTGGATTCAACACTTTGTATCAAAATTTGTGTCATATTGAAAGTCATCCTTTACAATTGCATAATAGATACGATTTCATAACAAATTACTAGAATTATCAAACGTTGCATGCCTTATTTCAATTTGATTGAACTAGTGATGCTCTCCATTTATTTGCATATCAAAAATAACTACTAACCTATCAACATTTGGCAAGAACTTTGTAGCAATGTGGCCTTGTTAGTGATGGCAAACCCACAAATTTAGGCAGTTAAAAAGGAAAATTTAACATGATTTGTAGAGGACAGATTTGTGGAGATAATAGAATTTTAATAATGTGAATAATAGTTTTAGATCATATTATTTTGATTAATGTTTGTTAAATTAAAATATTTAAATTTTTTGGTACATCATAGTGTATCATAAAATCTCATTTACCTTAGATTATATGAAAATTGTAATAATAAGTGAAAGTTTCAATCAATAGAAATGTTAATAATTGTGAATAACCATTTAAAAATATTTTTATTAAAAAAAAAACATGCTGATGTTTTATAAAAGATAATTATCCATTTTTTATATAGGTAAAAATAACCCAGTTTTTAATTTATTAATAAATATAACTAATAATAAGTGATAAAAAATCTTAGGTACAACCCTACCCCTAAAAAAAAAAAAAGAGAAAGAGGTACACCTAAATCCCTTAAAAACTATTTTAAAAAAAAATATTTATAAATTGGAAACTCTTAACTGTACTATACTATTTATAACTATACTAAATTGTTTAGTGCAGTTCAGTAATCATTGTAGAAATGTACAAATGTACTTCGAAATAAAATATTTCATAATCTGAATGCTAAAATCTTCTCTAAATTTTGTGATGTCATCATGTAAATTATTATAACGTTTGATCGCCACCGACATACGTCATTAATTGCATTGATTAATAGTTAAAAAATAATAATTCTTTAGGATGACAAAAATGAGGACAATAGTTGATCAAACGTAATTTTGACCTACCAACTCCAATTCCCTGAATTATTACCCTTAAGTGGCCCTAAATTCTAGTATCAATTCAATGAAATAATTTTTTATTTTTTATTTTCGAAGTATCCTGGAATTTTGATTCCATTATAAGAAATATTAACAGATATATTCGAAGATTTGGATGGATAAAGTTGGCCCTCCACTCCCAAAAAATATTTTCAAGAGATGACCAATCATGCAACTTGGTAATTATTATATAACTTTATTTCGCAATTGAAGCAGCATTGCCTTTATGCATAAATCTCTAAAATTATTAAAAAAAACAATTATAAATTTGTTATAAAGTAGATGGGATCTATAAAATGGTAAAATGGTAACAGTATAAGATGGGTAAATTCAGGAAAATTATTATTTTTAAATAATAATTAAAGTAAAATATTGCACTTTAACTAATTAAGTATAATTAATTAGTTTAGCATTTTAGGCTCGTTGTTAGGGTTTTCTGTAATTTTGATTAAACATGAAATGGTATTTCTTAAATATAATACAAATACTTTAGCTAAATAAATAAATTTATTTTGAATTATAGTCCCTTATAATTCATTAGATAAAGATGAAGATATTGGTATCTATATAATCTAGTTGTTTCCATACAAAACAAAATCAACTCAATGAAAGTAAAATTTTGGAAAAACAATATCATATAAGATTTTAAAATGACATAATTTAATAAAGGATATGAAACTAAGACCATTTAATATTAATTGATATCAATTAGCAAATATCAATCAATTGTAAATGAAATTGAGAATGAGATAGTTTTAATATTGTATTTCAATTTTGTTGTTTTTGGGTAGTCAATGATAAAAAAAATTTATATAAATTTTGTTATTCACTATAATGGATTATGTGAATCTCGTGTCTTTATTTAGATAGTGATGGATGCTTGGTATTTGTTTTGTTTTGTATTTCTTTTTTCTTTTCTTTTTTATATTTTTTGAATAGTCTATAAATATAATTCATTTAATTATTATTAATGTCAATTAATACGAATACTTACCTCCTAAAGATAACAACTTGGAAATTATTATTCTAAGTTAAATGGTGGAAGACCCAAAAAATCAGCACTCAAAATTTCATATTATATGTCACTTCAAAGATTTGAACTTGAATCTCCATAATGAGAATTTAACACTTTGACAACTCGATATGAATCACTTGGATCATAATACAATTTCTCATTATAAATCAAAACAAAATGAATTATTATAGACTTAATCAAAATGACTACTATGCTCTTATATGCACAACTTTAGATTAGGGAACCTTTTTACTAAGTAGTCAAACCTTGTTTTTGATGAATAAAGTTAAATAAATGGTATGAAAAAATTAAGCATATCTAGATAATGATGATTTTAATTTTATTTTTAAGATGCCTAGATGATGAATTGATAGGGTAATATATATTTAAGAAATATTGATTATGAGATGAAATCTCTATAATTAATGATATCGATATAGCAATCTTTTTAGATTTTGATTGTACAACATTTTTCTATCATCGATTTCATATCATACACCATGATCCATCAACATGATCATCTATAGTCATAGAGGATAATGAAATAGCAATAGAAAATCAATGATGGCTCATGGAATATGATGTCATACATTAATGATAAAAAATGTTACAAAGTCAAAATTTTGAAATATTACTATACAAATACTAATATAATGTTTTTTAGTACTTATATATTTATTTGATCTATTGATGATGATCCTTTTTCATTACAAACATAAATTTGAATGCAAGAAACTAGATGTTCAATTAAAAGTATTTGGTCGATAAATAAATGGATAATGGTCAAATTGTTTGAAGGTGTCAACACTACATATTGAAAAAAAGAGATTTGAATTTGTAAAAAGGAGTTTTGAAAAAGGAAAGGAAAGGAAAGGAAAGGATCTTTTATAGTATGGGTCACAGATGGGTTTGAGCAATATGAGACTACCTCGTACTCCTTGGGAGAGGCACCTAACTGCGCTACAAACAAGGCGTACATACCTTACCCCTTTATGGGATTTGAACTTGTGACCTTTCTTTCAAGAGCACAAGTTCTTCACCACTAAACCAACTCAAGTTGTAGAAAAAAATTGAATTTGTAGAAAAATTTGTCAAGGCATGAAGATTTACTTACACTCAAATTGAAAACATATATGAATGCGAAAAACGAAACAATTTTAAATTATTCAAAACAAAAATAAATCTATTACAATAGACTTTAGATTTGAATTAACTTACATACAAAATATAACAAAATATAACAAACATTACATTAAAACTATAAATCTCTTACAAAACCTTTTAAATTATCAATCTTTAAGCATCTAAATACTTTTATTGAGAGAGAAATACCGTGCATACGAATGTCGTCCCCTGTGCACGAAAGCACGGCGTAATCATCGCGCGATTTCACGTGAAACGGTTGGGGATGAATGCTACTTCTCTCTCTGTGGGGGTCGAAGAGAAAAGGATTTTCTTTAAAAGGTCAACTACCTAAGAAGGCACACCTAACCAGCTACCATACAAGGCTAATAAAACAAATATTATCCAAAAATATATCCCACTCTTTTATCGCTATATAACTTAATACCATGATTCTATCATTTACATGGTCGACATAGAGCCCAACTGTATAGAACTTTCTCTTTAGGAATAAGGTGTGGACTTTAAATCCTCCATTTAAGCCATCTATGATACAAAAATTTGTGATTTGCTTATATATTTTTACATTTGATTTTGTTGATTAATTCTGGTTTTGCATCTATTTAAATCAAGATTTACTAAATCTGAATTTTAAGGCATGTTTGCTATTACTGAAACTGAAAATGATAGGGAGTAGGAGATATGGTGCGTGCCCCCTGTTGCGATGAGAAGGAAGTGAAGAAGGGGCCATGGACTGCTGAAGAGGATGAGAAACTGGTCCAATACATTCATAAGCACGGCTATGGTAAATGGCACAAGCTTCCAAGGCAGGCAGGTTAGTTATCAATTTCATAAAAAATGCTCATTCTATCAATCTAAGATGATTATAAAAATGATTAGTTATGAATGATAAAATATTAATAAACACAATAATCATATACCATATAGAAGTAAGTAAGATATCTATCATAATGTTTTATAATAATGGTGAAGTCCGATGAATTAAAAGGATATAAACAAGGATGTGACATGATAATGGAATTCAATAAGCTTCCTTTTCACTACATGGAACTACATGCCAAACATATCTTGAAGACTTTGCACCCTTTATGAAAATAGCACTATGATTTATTATTATATATTTAATCTTTGAGTTGTATGATTTGTTTTGAAAAGTTATCAATTAATATTTATATTTTAGTCTTAATAGAAAGGGATTTTTTTATTACCTCTAAATTATAGAGTAGGGTCCACTCTCATTGACAATAATAGTATTGGAAAGAAAAACAATGAGTTAAAAATTTTGAATGAGAGATCACAAATAAATAAAAATGTTCTTCTTGAAAACTAGCTAACAAATCATACCAATGAATCATTGTTAAAGAAAATAAAAATTGATAAAAAAAAGTATCATCAATAATATCATCCTCTTCTTATTTTGAAAATATGCACTATACAACCACATTTTATAAATATTATGTAAAAAATCTCATGTGTCATGTCTATTATCAATTTTTTCCGCCTTATATTAACTAGATCATATGCAACTACAATATTTGAAAATATAACTATTTTCATAATGAATCAATTAATTTCCATGCCCTGCTCCAAAGCTCCTAGATAATTCTAAATATTTCTTACAAATATGATCTTTACATAAATTAATGTCTATAATATTTGACATGTTTAATTAACATTTTATAATAGGTGGTGTTGGTTGACATTACTAAGAAGTGTTTTAGTTATGAAAGTTCTTCTTTGAGTAAATCCTTATTACTGCTTTGAAGGTTTGATGAACACCACTCAGGCAGCAAGAAAACATAAAATAATGTTAAAGATGTCAATGTAATATTATGATGCAATGTTTGTTGTCTATACTACTATCTATGCAATATTGTAAATTGGAGCTATAGTTTCTTTAGAAATACATAAAAAAATTAGATTTTACATAAAATATGATACACTTAAACACAAATCAATTAATTATATATTTTAAATCAATCATTTTTATACCAACTAATTTCATCCAATTAAAAAATAAATTAAATAATAAAAAAAATTGATCTAAGAAATATATAAATTAAATATAAATTACAGTAGTAAATACATTAGGAACAACTTGATCAAAATGAACCCCAAAGGAAGGATAAAAGTCCAATTAATGCAAATATGTTGTCATATTGCTGATACTCGAATTCAACCTCTTGATATACTTAACACTTAAAATTCACGTTTGCATAAATGATTTTAATTTTAATTGTCAAATTAATGTCAACTAAAATTGAATTTACAACTCATTTAAGAGATAAACTCTCCAGGAAAAAGTGTAAATGAACATTTTTCGCCATTACCAAATTCAAATGAATAGAATTCTAAATACAATACCTATAAAAATCTTCAATTCTTAAAAGCTATAACATATTTTGTTATTAATATATTTGATTAATTAATGGAACTATATTTTAAAATCTATTTTATGAACATTTAAATAGCTATGGTGGTCGTGTAATCTCTGTAAAATTATACCAGTAAATTTTACGAGTTATCGAACATGATATTATATTTTGCATATATATTGATGTAAAACGCGTGCAGGATTATTGAGATGTGGCAAAAGCTGTCGGCTACGTTGGATCAACTATTTACAGCCAAATATAAAGCGGGGAAATTTTTCTCAAGAAGAAGAAGAAGCAATATTACTGCACCATGCCAGGCTTGGGAACAAGTAATTTCAAAAATCAATGTAAAAATGTCTTTGATATATATATATATATTAAGATTGTGGGATTAGTTTTGACATACGATATATTTGATCAGGTGGTCTGAAATAGCAAGACAACTTCCAGGTCGTACAGATAATGACATAAAAAATTACTGGAATACCCGCATGAAGAGAAGAGTAAAAGAAACAATGACAAACATGTTTTTTGCTCCTCCAAGTCCATTATCTTCTTACTTTGCATCTTTGGAGATTGAAGCCAGAATTGGCAGGCACTTTATCAACCTTGCTGCGCATGGAAACCCTAATTTGTCGAGGCCTGTACAAGCAGCTTCTGTGGCCTTAAATCCTATGCCTCAACAACTATTGTCATTTAATGCTCAGTGTTTACCAGAGAGTTTTATCCAAGATAATCCAACAAATATTATATCTGAACTGTTTAATCTAAGTGGTAAGAACAAGTTTTTATGGACAGAAAATAATTCAGATTCACTTTTCACCGCCTTGCCAAGTGAATACAATGAATCACCACCACTGTTTTCTTCATCTTCTATGGTGAACACCAGCAGCTCTGAAGCTTCGGTTCCGAAAGAGCCCTTCTTCGATTTTGAAGAATTCTCAGACGACTCCATGGAAATAACAGAAACAAAAATGCCAACATGTTTCATGAATTGGGATGATTGTAACGACTACTGGACAAATGTGTTAGCTTAGAATACTACAGTTGTTCAGTATTTTAATATCGTTGATTTGTTTTGTTTCATTGTATGTATCTAGCATTGATATAATCAATCATTATTGGCATGTAATTTATGTATAAAATATAATAATTAGTATATTTGTGTGTATTGTGTATGCATGGAGACTATCAAATTAAGTGGTAAAATATTTGTTGTGTATTGGTCACAAGACATTGGGTATAATTATTTTTGACACATAAATAATTTTTTTATAATTTAATATGTTTTGAATTAGTATAGGTACCTTAATTTTATTTATATTTAAAGTTAAGAAAAAATAATTTGAATCTATTTTATTTAGTTGAGATTTATTTTATTTTATATCTATCTTAAATAACCTCAACATTCATATCTCTTAGTAACTCTTAGATAAATATATTTAAAATATCTAAGCAATTTAACTTTACATTTATTTATATTTCTCTTATTTTGTCATGATTTTTTTTTGTATTAAAAATTGAGAGATCAAAATATAGAGAGTTTATACAAAAAAACCATGGGAGGCAGAGCCTCAACCATCAAGCAGTAAGGTCAGAGACACTAACCAATTGAACATATACAGTCATCCATCTACCAAAAAGAGTCATGAAGGAAAGTATTTAGCATTATACAATATTCAAGAAAGTAGACTAGGAACACACTAATTGTTATAGCAGCATACTAGGCATCTATTGGAGAATCTCATCTTGATTTTCCAACCACGTGGTCCAGCCTTGTGGACCTTCCATCCACACCACCTTCTTCCGATCCAAGATCTGAGTAAACATCTCGAGCTTGTCAAAGTAGGGACCTCTGCTATCCTTGAGTTCCTTGATCAGCTTCTTTAGTGCATCATCGAAGGCAACATGATTTTCTGCAATCCTAGCCCATTCAAATCCATCTTTCATCTCATAAATGAACATAGTTGCATGGCCATCCTTGAGGAAACGCAACAACTTTTCCCTCTCGACATTTATCAAGAAACATATCTGCACAACAATTTTATAATGTACGAGTTTTCTAAAAACTCAGTAAGAGATCTATCATTGCCTTGGAACTTTTCCTCATTTTTGAAATTTCCAAATAAACCAAAGTATGAAAGAAGAAAGATTTTGCTAGAATAGGTTAGCATCCTTCTTAAGCCCACGAATGAAACCAGTAATAATATAAGAGTATAGACATGTTTAGTAAGGGAGATTCCAAATGTCAACCAGACCTCTCTAGAAAAAATACAGTCGAGAAAAATGTGTCGTGTAGTCTCAGGATTCCTACAAATAGAGCATAAGTCGTAAGAAATCGAGTTATTCCTAATAGGCAGCCTATCCAGCATGAGTTGCCACCTGAAGCTTTTGATCTTAGGGGGGATGGGAGACTTCCATAGTTTCTCAAAAAATTTCTGCCAAGCAGAGGTATTAGAGTCAACATACCAAAGGGAGCTAATGTGATCGACAATCGAGGTGTCATAGTTGAGCAATTTGTAGATAAAATTGGCTTTGATCTTGGAGAGGAGGGAACCATCCTTCCAAAGGAATGAGAGGTATCTGTGAGCATCTACATCAGTGTTCCTAGGAAGATTGAGACAAGCACAGACATTTTTAATCATATTGTAGGTTCTCTTGTGCGAGGTAGGGTGGCCATACTCATTACTAAGATCCTCCCAACTAATGAGATTATCATGTTCCAAGATGTCCATAAAATACTTAATGCCCTTATTATACCAACACCTAGCAGAGCATCCTTGGGTTAAAGCAAGGGGTTTAGAATTATGGTAGAGATTCCACCATATTGATCTCTCCCCATGTAGAGTGCTATTACAGTCAATGCTAGAGTTGACAATAAGTTTGCGCACATGCTCCCAAGCTTTTTAGATGGACTTAAACACCCAAGTGCCTTTGACAGACACAAAGAAACCGCCTGCTACCAGATCACTAAAGGGGAGGGCTTTCCAAGATTTGGCAAGCTTGGGGACACCATTTTGAATGTTATTTCTGACAAGAATCAATTTTTGAAAAAATATAATAAAATTTTACATATTTATATAAAACTTATGATTTTATTTATGAATTGATAAAATATATTTAATTTAATATAAATTTTACTTACAATTTTATTTTGACTGAGAAAGAAAAAGAAATGGAATAAAGCTTGCGAGGGAAGCCGCTTCAATAATTAACTCCACAAAGCATCTGTATTGCCTTATTCGTGCCAAATGGAACTATCAGATCGCCAAAAATCTGCTAAGTGGATTCCAATTTTGAAAGTTTTGGTCAAATGGCTTACCTACCACTACAAGTAGCAATTTATTAGTTAAAAGAGATCTAACTTTACCCCCCCAAAGCAAAACATCTAGAACATTAAATTCAAAGAAAATTATAAGGGGGAGAGTCAACCTCTGACATTCCATTCTTATTTAATGCTGTTCATGAGTGATGACTTAAAAACTTCTTGAAATTCCCACAGCCTAAGGGAATGATTCTAGCATTTAGGATATAAAAGAGAGATGTCCTTCTTCCTTAACTCAAATCTTACCCAATCAGCAGTATTCATTAATTGCGAAGTGATCCATTTTATTTCTCTTTTCAAATTAAAAAAATTTATTCATTCTTAATGAGGCATTCTATACCTAAGACCTCAAGATTGCTTCTCAAGGCCCCCATCAAAATTAAGTTTTAGTCTACCTCTTCAGGTAACCATTTTCTCAGTCTCCTAGTTACAATTGGCTCAAAACAAAAACCCCAGAATAAACAGACATTTTCAAGGGCAAATACAAGAAACCAAGCCACATTCCTAGCTACAAGTTACAAGTGAAACGATAAAGCAACTATAAACACCTGAGAATTAAAATGGAACAAAAAGAGAAAGATTAACCAGTCGAAAAAGAACCATGACAATTCCAAAATACTCCTAATAAAGAGCAATACAACTGAAGCATCCATTAAAACCAAACTTTGTGATGATTAGTCGCAGCGACCTATCAGGTTTTCATGCCTTCAGAATTATTTGACGCGCGAGGTTCATCTTCAATTTCATTGTGGAGGACCATGAGCAAATTCTCATAAGGGGGAATAGGACGGTGAGTGGTATGAGAAAGCAGAAGATACATAGCCCTGAAAATGCTGAGAATGCGATTACAAAGCCTCTCACCCAATTCCAATTTGTGAGCGGACATAGCTAGAGTTAACTCTATATCATCTCTGTCATGGAGGCTTCATTTCAAAGCCTAATAGACACACAGAAAGCCCCAGTTTTAAAGTAGATCTTTGCGGTGGAATAGACTCCCCAAAGACGCATCGCCATTCTGTAAATCTTTGTTGTATTTTATAGTTTTCATATCATAAACAATGTAGGGAAAATATATTTTTTTGTATGGAAATAGCATGAAATTATGATAAGATTTCTAAGTGGATTGATTAAGCAATTTTAGATGGATTTTATAATATTTTGACTTTATGAATGCATTGGAAAGGTTTTCATTTGGTTATGTTTAAAGTATAAATTATATTTCATACAAATTTGACTATATGTCACTATTTGTAGCATTAAAGTAGCATTTTTTTTACATTAAAACAATGTTCACATTGTCATAGCGGAGAAGAAGTGTTTTCATCACTATTTTTTTATTTTAGTTATATGTGCAATGTCTCCAAAATATCAAGAGGCCTACTTAATTAATTTTTATTTTGTTTTGAGTACTCTTTCATTTTAATATGTTTTCTTTGCTTCCATGATGTACCCTCTTTATTTTGATAGAAAAGGAAATAATGAAGTTAAATATTGTAAAGGTTTTAGATTATTTCTTTTCTTCACAAGAGATTTCTTTTATTTATTTATTTTTTTTTCCAATCTTTATTATTGGTCCAAGCTATACAAACAATAAAGATATAAGATGTAGCTTATGTCAATGATGATAGTTTCCATTTTGATAGAATGGAAATATGTTTAGATGTTTGTTGCTATAAACAATAAGATTTTGATCTATTTTTAATGAATAAAAGATAAAATTAAACAACAAAAGAAATTACAACTTATCCTAAGATTGAACATTTCTATTTTAAAATAAATATGAAATAATATTTCCCTTTTCTCTATGTGCTACAAGTTGTGTTTGAGATATTTTCCATTTTTATGCTACCCACTTTCTTAATGCCTACATAATCTATATATAAATATTAAAGATTGAGTAAAGAGTATTTGGGTTACTAGAGGAGAAAATATTTTGGATATTGGCTAGGCCATATTTTCCATTATTTGGATACAATAGATATGATTAAAAAAACAGGTAAGTCATGATCTTGAAATGATAATGTCCATGTAAATCAGTGAGAAATATTTGAAGGATATTTTTTTAATACACATCCTTCTATATTGATCGAGTGATTGTATAAAATTGTAAATGAAGCACAATTTTATATTAGATGATGTGTATTGTTAGTTGGTATAAATAATTAATTTTAGAACCTATGAGGAGGCCTCTCAAAAGATTATTTACATCATATTATTTGTTATCTATTTATGACATATGAATTATTATAAAATATTTTAATAAATGTTGTTTATTTAGGTAAGTTTTGTTCCTTTAGAATAATATACAACTAGTCTATAGCATTCCTTGGCAAGAGCTAGTCATAGTATCTAATAGCTAGTCATAATTGTTAATAATTTCTTAATTTTTTAGTCAATACTTTCTTACATTTCCTTAATTGTCTTGAGTAAAAATTTATCTATAGTCCAAATTAAATAGATACAACATTGTTTAGTGTCTTACTCTCTCACCACTACCAAAATCATAAACAAAAGATACAAACCATTGCATAAAAACTATGGAAGAAACATTATAATAAACTTTACAAGTTATATAACATCTAAATGTTATATCATTAGAATTCTAGAATATAGAAAACACATCCATGGGGTTTGATTTTGTTGTACGGTCATCTATAAAAGTGCATGAACCTTGAATATAAATATAATTGAATAAAAAACTATACAAATCTTAAGTTACATGCATTCTTTGTAATGTAATAAACTAACAATTTGAGTTTAAGAAATGAAAATTTTCTTTGGATTAATTAATTTGATAAGCTTTTTGGTTGTGACGATCCTGGTGTTATTCATATCTTTGAATATTTACTTGTGCTTCAAAGGTTCTCCTCTTTGAAGAGGTAGTGACGAGACATTTCTCGTCAGTTTTGGTTGTTTGATATTGTGGAATATTTTGATCATGAATAGCAAGTATCTAATTTAAGGAATTTATTTTCTATTTTCTTATAAGATTATTACATAAATTCTTGTAAGCAATGCTGAATATGAATTGATGGGATCAATGGTATGTATATTGACGCACATAGCTCTTCATAATCTTATACTTCCTTGTGTAGCCCTATACAAATTTAATTTCAGAAATCTTATAGGTGGAATCAAATTGTTTTTTATCATCTACTTACATATTTTGGAAAATTAATTTCAGTTTTAGACGTTTAATCTTCACATAATTAGATAGTTTCACCATAATTTCAAAAATATAACACCAACAAACTAATTATGCATATTCTATTCAGATTTGAGACCAAAATTTAAAATTTATATTGCTATCCTCGCAGATAGGCGCTATAAATTGGTAATACTTGACATTATGCCTTAAAATAATATAAGCCCAAATTATTGCTGGCGTGCCATGATATATGCAAAGTCCGCCAGAGCTAATATCCTATAATTTTGGCATTGTTTGCCAATAGCCTTCCTCATCTTCAGTATTAATGATACCTGCGGATTGTAGAGATCCAACCATTTCATCCGATCTATCTGCAAATTCTGTAAAATTGAGCCAGAGATCTTGTGAAATTAATGGCGATTGTGCTTCGCCAGCTCGATTATATGTGCTTGATACCCAAGGAAAGAAAGAATCCCCAGCATTACCTTCAGTTGGCAGAAAGCTAAAATTACTATACTGATCAAGCATTTCAGCGCTGATGTTTGTTGAACATGGAATGAATTGATCTTGTCCCATAAAAAGCTTATCCAAACATTGAGAATTAAATGAGTTCAGTACTTGTTTTTCTTGACACAGAGAATTTGATGCAATAGAATTTGGTACCATCCCAATAGATTGATATTCAGAACTAGGTAAGTTAAGATCCAAGTGAATACTTCCTATATGCTTCATCAAATTTCTGCCTATTCTTGCTTCAATCTCGAGCAGGGAAAAGTATGAAGATAATGGAGATCCAAATGTTCCAGTGGTGTCTTTGAGCCCTTTCTTCAGATTGGTGTTCCAGTGGTTCTTAATGTGATTGTCGGTCCGCCCTGGCAATTGCTTTGCAATTTCGGACCACCTAAAACATTTTATCTACATGTCAAAAAAATTATTTATTCACAATACTAAACATATGAAATAAATTGAAGTTTGTTTCTGAAATTACTTGTTTCCGAGCCTTGCATGGTGGAACTGTATTATTTGGTCTTCTTCAGAAGAGAAACTTCCCCGCTTTATATCAGGTCGCAAATAGTTAGCCCAACGAAGTCTGCAACTCTTTCCACATCTCATTAAACCTGAACCATTTTACCCAAAGTTTATCAATGTTATGCAAATACATATCATCCAACATATAACAAGTTTAAGACTTGCATGTAAATTCAACGAAATACATAGGCTTCAAATATTGAACTAATTATCCAAACTAAAATTGAACTAATACACATCTGCAACATGGTGATATGAATGAAGGCAAAAGTACCTGCTTGCTTTGGTAGCTTCTGCCAATTACCATGGCCGTTCTTATTTATATAGTCGATAAGTTTCTGATCCTCTTCTTCGCTCCATGGACCCTTCTTTACTTCCTTTCCATTGCAACATGGACCTCTCACCATATTATCTCCTACAATAATACAGCCACTAAACAATTTCAATATAATTGAACATGGACCTCTCACCATATCTCCTATAATAATACAACCACTAAAGAATTTCAATCTAATTGAACATGGACCTCTCACCATATCTACTATAATAATACAACCACTAAAGAATTTCAATCTAATTCTAGGAGGAGTTTCACTCTAAGCTATATGCACTATAGGCTTTCTCAAATCATCCTTCAACAAACCATAAATTTGGCTGAAATTCACTTAATTTTTTCAATATATGAGAGTACTCACTGATCATTAGTCACAAGAAGATGCAATTATTTCATATTAGGATAATAAATTTCTCGTAGATTTTTTAGACCATATTGGCATACCTTAAAATCAATACTGCTCAAGGAATATGCTGGCCTGCTGAGGAGAAATATTACAGAGCTGTGCTTTATCAATATGTAAATGATGAGAAATGTTATCCAGTTATATAGTTCCATTTTTCCTTTTATTCATATCTAACTAGTGTTTCTTTTATTTTATCTTGATCGGTGGGTTGGTAGGCATTTGACTTTTGATTTACACGTTTTGCTTACTATGCATGGAGACCTGGCCAATACTTCATCAATGTGCAGAACGAACTCGGAAGAAAGTTAACAACCCACGGTAATTGTGGCGTAGATGTTGCAAAGATTATATACATTATTATTTTATGTTTATTTTATTTTATTTAAACATCTTATGTTCAATGATCAAATTTTCATTGAATTGTTCGTGATGTTGTATGAGGTTTATTCATGAGCTATGAAAGGTGTGGTAAACATCCAAGAAAAAAAGTGCGCATCATCGGTGAGCACTCTTTGAATTTGCCTTTCGATAGACTCGATATCAATTAAATTATCCGTCCATTTCAAATTAGTTGTGATTAAAGTTACAGATATCTATGATGTGAACGGAGAAGAGAAACATGACCATTTCTCTCAACAGGATTTAGGCACAATCAAATAATTTCAGTCAATTTCAAATAAAAAATTATAGTATAAAGAATATCTATTGCAATGAATATTTTATGTTTATCTATTGCAATAAATGAGGCAGATGTAAAACAGTTTTATGCAAGCAATTGAATTAGAAATTATGTGCAGAAATTTGTAATCATTTTCTGTGTTATGTTTTGCCTCTTCCCAATGACAAGTGGTATCAAAGTTAAATTAATCGTGTTTCTTTTAGTAGATGTTGGTGTGAAAAAAACCTAATCATAGAGAAAGGTAAAAATTATATCATGTTTTTTTGAAAGAAGTAAGTGTGGAAATCACTGCTAAAAGAATGAGAAAGTTGTCATAGCACCTATCGCCATTTATTGTCAAACAAAGGAAATCATAGCATAGGTGATAGATAGCTTTCCCAAATGGAGGATCATATATTTCTTTCTAATATACCAATCACCAAACAAAGAAGCTAGTTGCCAGAGTGAATAGACCATTGAAGGTTTTAAGTCCCTGCAAGAAAGTGAATAATTACAGTAATACATCGAGGAGGTACGCAAAGTTGTTGAATAACAAAACTATAAACAAGCGAATCAGGTGAGTTTAAATTGTTTGATTCAATGGGAAAATCAGGTTAAAAAGTGTTGAAGGAAAATGCAAATCTAATTTCTGAGATAGATTATCTAAAAAGAGAATTATTGGAAGTGAATACAAAAATGATTGAAATTTAAAAAGAGACAAGAACATAAAAATATAAATGAAATTAGTGATTATAAAGAGAAAATTGAAGAGTTAGAGAACAAGTTAGATTTGTTTGATGAGATTAAGAAAATGAATGAAGAATTAGAACAAAGAGTGAAATTGATTAAAGATTTAGAAGAGAAACTAAGAGATTAGAAGAAGCAAATAGTTTGCAGATGAAGGAAATCACAAAATTAAAAGAAGAGAATGAATGTTTAAATACAAAGCCATTGGCTCATGATGTTTCATGTAGTATAGAGGATTTAAGTTTGTCATTTGATGAATGTAATTTTGCTGAAGTTGTTTGTAAGAAAGAGTGTGAAGATGAACATGTAAGGTGCAATGATAATGAAAAAGTTACTATTTGTTTTGATCAGAATATTGGTTTAAAGATCATGAAAAGAATGGGTTGCAGAGGTAAACAATTGGGAAATGACGAACAAGGAATGAAACATCCAAATGAGCCAACAACAAAGCCCAAATATGAAGGTCTTGGATATGCTATAGGTAAAGGAAAAATGAATTAATGTTACAGGTTCAAGTAACCGTTAAAGGTATGAAAACTATGCAATGTTCGTATTGTAAAAAGAAATGAACCACAAAGGAAAAGCATTGGGATCTGCATCCTTGCAATATTTGTGGTTTGAGAAATCATTGTGAAAGGACAAGTCAAAATAATGAGTGCAAGAAGGAATCTATGATAGGTGCACGAAAATGAATTGTGGATGAACTTATGGATCAAGTTGGCAGACTATGACATGTATGATCAAGAATTTGTTCAAGTATCAAAGTTCTTATGTGAAAGTTGATAGCAATAAAGAAAGGTTTTCAAAAGGTATAACAAATGTTTCATGTTATCTAGTAAATTATTGACTAGAAAGATGTTTATAAGTAGTGAGTTTGCACAAACTTGTTGAAGGATGAAGAACGACTGTAGTAGGTGGACAAAGACAAGATAAAGGCATCATCAAAATTGTTTGAAGTTATCAAGTATAGAAAAGATTTGAATTTTGAAGAATTCATTTTGGACAACATTCAAGGGCAAAGGAAATTAAGAATGTCTCAGTATTGGTGGTTGAAATTAAGGGCGGGTGTTGGAATATGTAATTTCTCCTACCTATGAAATGCAATTAATTAGATAGACAAAATTGAAATTGATATATTTCTAAATAGAAACTAGATAAGAATGGAATGTTCTAGAATCAACAAAAGATAAGGTTAAAAGGAAGAAAATATTAGATACTTGTTATTTTGGGCATGTCAGCCTAACATGTAGAATGTATTGAGTAGTTTCTAGAAGTATCTAAAGACCTCTATTTAAAGAGGTAGTTGTAATGGTTTGAGTATGAAGGGAATTCTAGTTGATCATGTATGGTGAATGCAACAACATTCTCAACTGATGTACTAGTTTTTTAATTACTTGATTAATGAATAGTTGTGCTATAGCACACAATTTTTTTTGATAAAGTGTTTATGTTTGATGTGTTGATATTATTTCTGTATTTTGTGTTATGATCCATGCCATCTACCACCTACAAGTGGTATCAGTGTAATGTCCCAAACTAATAAATTTGTGATGTGAAATTAAATTTGCATCAAGGGATAGAAAATTATAATTTACTTCTTATTCCAAACCATTATATAATTAATCTTTTTTAATAAACTGAAATAGCCGCAAAGATTTAATAGTAAATCTTATAAACTATGCACCCAATTTGTAGATCTGATTGTCAAATCAATCCCAAACTTCACCAAACTTGACATGCAAGTAAAAAATATCAAAATGAATATTATTTTCATTTAAATCAAAGCCTCAAGTCTAATATACACATCAATACATTTCTATTACAAATAAACCCAAAACATTGAGCAGATACGAAGTGGAAATGTACTACAAGCTCACAAATCTTCAGGATAAACTCATCAAACCTCAAGCTAGATTTATTAATTAAAAAATATCATGAAAATACATGAAATTATAGGAAAAATTTGGCCTTAATTATTCCATTCACTTCTACAATGCATGCCAATGGAAACTCAAGAAAACCTCAACTATTCAACACAATGATAACCTCTGAAATGGGATTATTCAATGGTATTCCTTGAATCCAATCCTTAGAATACATAGTAATCCTCTAACTCACATCCTTAGATCACCTTGGACACCATGAAAATCTCATCCAAAGGTCTCCTTCTCCACTAATTTATCAACCACTAAAGAAACAAGGAAAAGCTTAGTTGAAATCTACAACAAGAATGATGCCAATTGAAGCCCAAATTCATGTTTTATTGAGAAATCTTAAATTTCTAATTTGGGAACCCATAACTCAGAACCAAGGGAGAAGATTATTTAAATTTACAAGAATGTAACTCCTCCTCCACTTGCCTTTCACCTCCTAACTTTACTAGCTGCAACTTACCAACTGCCCATTTTATCAAAAGTTACCAAATGCCATTTATCATTCCAAAATGTGCTTTCTAATTTTTCCAAGCCATATTTTGCCTCCAAAATAATATCAAATATTATTTATTAACTTAATAATGAATCTTATTTAGATCATTTAACCATTAAGAATAATATTTCTCAATTTATTTGGAGGTCCCAATTTATTATTTTTAGAATTGTTGACTTTCTATTTTTAGTAAGTTTCTATTTTTAGAAATTTTGAAAAAGGGACATGACATGTCCTCCCTTCCAAGAATTTCTTGTCCTCAAGAAATTATAAACACAATGCATCAAGTTCTTTATTCCTAAAATATCCCATCATTTCAAAATGCAAAACAAATGATAGTCTTGTATAGGTGTTTGATGTTGCTTCTTCCTCCAAAAAATCCAAAACATTTCTTGAAAGTTATAATTTTTCTCTCTACTATTGAGAAGATGAAATGAAATTTGAAAAATAATACTCCACATCACCTAAGGTTGTATGTAATTCCTTCCATATTATTCATCTATTAACCTCTATTTATCAACTCCTTTCCAAGATTGAATATGTCTGATGTCAAGAGGAATGCTAAACTAGAAAATCAGGCAATATTCATCAAAGATATAAATCAAATTATTGTAGCCAAGAGGGAGCTCCAAAATGAAAATTAAAGCTTCATCCAATTGAATACCAATCTTGAAAGTGATTTCTTCAATTACCTTGGAGTTGTGGAGATACTCCTTGTAGGTTACATCACAAATTGCTCCGAATTTGGCATTTGTTTGAAATATATTTGTTGCAACTATATGATCTAATGTGAAATAATAATAGCAGATGTTAATATCAGAAAATGACACCACACAACATCCTAAACTCCACTAAAATATAGAAATTAATTTTACAAAACAATGGCCTTTATGATAGAAGATGATGCACTTTCTGAATCCTTCCACAAGTATAGTGTCATGCCCACATAAAATGAAAGTAGAAAAATAATTCTATTGCAACCTCTACCATAATATGTGTCCCACAAATATTCTTGATAACTTCCACCTTAAAACACTTCCAAGATAATCTCATACTGCAAGACAAAAAGTATTCTATATTTCTAGCTAGAAACGCACTGGCAGAAAGGAACTTATATCTGGAACTTATGATGCAATTGGTAATATTATGAATGTGTTTTTTTGTGTTATTAGGACTATCATAACAGCCATTGAATATTCTACCACAGTAAATCTATCTTTTGGAAATAAATCTTCTATTCACCTCTATATTGTTGAAAGATATATCATGAAAATGCATAAGAGAAGATCCCATCATTATCTCAACCTTAGAGAAGTATTTTAAAGCCACATGGACTGATCTATAAGATCCAAAATGCATTATTATATTGATCATACAACAACAACAATAATTTCATGGTACTCTAAAAATCCAAAGGATCGACAACTTGTTCGATTGGAAGATAATAAACTCCTTAGAATCATAGTTGGGCACAATCTTGTGATTCTTCACATTTCCATTTAAAATGTTAGTGGCTAAAGAATCAACCACAAAAATAAACATGATGAAAAGACCATATCCTCTGTGGAAATAAAAATACCAAGAAGCATTCATTATGAAAATGTCATCTTCCATCATGTTTGGTATTACCCATGTTTTTTATCTCATTACTATCATATAATTACAAAAAGGTCCTCCATCCATTGTAGTCCATCAAATGACTAACATGAATTGAAATTTTCTTTAAAGAAAGATTGATTTTAAACTTCATGTCATACCTTGCAAGGCTTTCCCTTGAAGCATTGATCTTCATGTTGTCAAGTTTCTTGACTTCCAATATTTGCATCGATAACTAAATAATTATATTTTCTATGGCTCCAAAGACTATAGTAGATCCATGTAAGAAAGCTGAAATATTAGCTTCATGTAGAGAATTAGTTACCTTTTCATTTTCTTCGAACACCCCTTCAGAAATTCCTTTGAGCATTCTTTGAGCACCAAAAACTTGAGTCAAGAGTGTGGTGCCAATCTCCAAAACATGTTCCTTATTAAAATATTCTTATTGTTGAAATACACCAATAGCTCTTTCCATATTTTCCAAAGCATCTTCCCAACCATTACTGGAAATCAAAATATTATCATCACAAATGAAATCAAGATTTCTCACTTGATTTTCCATGAATTGCAAAATCAAACTATAAGGCAAGATTTTGTGCTTCATGTGATTCATGCAAATGGATGACTAAGAGTCACATATCACAAACTCAAAATATGTGACAAAGTTAGAGAGTTTGTAACTAGTGGAATGTTGGTTTCTCCATTCCAAAGACGAGCCTAAAAGCCTATATTTCAAAATTTCCTTTATTTGATTTTGAAGTAGTGAAATGGTAAATAGAGATCTATGAAGCCCATCAAAGAAAATCAAAACTTGCATCCTCTTAATCAAGAAAAAATTTGTTGTCCACATGGATTCTCCTATATTATCATACTCTTCTACAAATAGATGTGATAAATTGGAAATTTAAACAACAAAACATGAGTCGATTACCACCACAAAACTATTAAATGCCTCAAGTATTGAATTGCAATGCATGTTAAGAATATTGATCCTTGTCAAGTATGAAAGATTTGTCACCCAACATTTTCTCAACCAAATTATCATTGCAACTCTAAGACCCATGGTATAGTAGTATTTACCAAACTCTTGTTCATTCTAAAGAATAAACAAAATCCTTCCTTTTAGAATGGTATAAATTTCAAGTAACTCCCTCTTCATGAATCCTACATTTAGAGGGTAATTTGAAATCCAAAATATCAAAGGACATTTAGTCACAAAATGTTGAATAAAAAAGTGATGCCAACTTTTCTTACCAAGAATTAGCTTCAAAATCCCCAATTTGTTCACCTCCTCCTTGCTATATCCTATAATTTTATCTTCAAAAGTGATACATGGATCCCATTAATGGTTTATATGTTTTGAACATTTTTCCTACACCAATTGGTAAGTATGAAAATATGACCCAATGTCCTTCCAAATACAATCAATAGAGAGGATAAAATTAGTTCATCTTTGCATCTTAATCTTCAAAATATCACCTAGATCCTATATATATAAACACATTGGACAATGATCTACCCCTTTAGGTTGCTCTCAAAAATAACAAGAAGAAAGTGACAAATATGAAATATTATCATACCTTTCATTGTAAGTAGAAAGCTTATCCTCATTTTCAAAAAAGATATTTATCAACAACTCCATATTTTGTGATCCAAACCCCATGAATAAGGGCTAATAACAATGTTTCTCACAAAATAATATCCATCCCAAGTGCTACTTTGAAGATCAATCATTGGCTCACCATGTGCATGATTCAAAACATTTTTCTCTATCTTGAACTCTTCACTTTGAATAAGTGAATCCATTTCTCTATGGTTTACAATTTGAGTATTTGAGAGAAGTCTTGGGTATTGTAAATATTTATTTAATTAATGGTATAAATTAGGGGGGAGTGCTCGAATTTTCTAGATGTTCTAGTAATTTCTACTGGATTAGGAAATTCCTATATTTTATTTTAATGTTGTAATGTTTAGGAAATTTCTACCACTGTCTAGAGTTAGTTTAATTTTTAGTTATTTCCTTCATTTAGTCATGTAAAACTATATGTCATATCTAGTATTTCAATTATTTTTTGTAAGTCGGTTCATTCTGGAATTTTCTAAATTCCTCTATAAAAGAGGCAAATGTAAAATAGGTTTATGCAAGCAAATGAATTAGAAATTATATGCAGAAACTTGTAATCATTTTCTATGTTTTGTTTTTCCTTTGCCCAGTGTCATTTTTATTGTCTACATGATTTTGTAAAAAAAATTGAACTTGTGATTGTTAATTAAAACTAGTAGATAAACAGAATAAAGAACAACTAAACTAAGATGAAAACAAACATAAATGCATAACGCAAGATTTAAAGAGGTTCACCAATTAATGGCTACATCCACTTAGAAGCAAGGAGAATTGTCTATTAATCAATATCCAATCTACATCATACATGAGTTGCACACAAACATTTACACAATTGTATTCAGCTATGAAACGAACAGCTAGGAGAAGGTGAAGGGTCATGTGACCACTGTGTTTCAAATTCCCAAAAATCTCCCCCATGAAGACCAATGGATATAACCATGCACTTTGACATCCCTACTTCCAATTCAAGTCACATTGCAACTAGGCCCATCAAAGATTTTAAATTTGCCAAATTTTGTTTACAAACATTGCAGATACTCCTTCTCCAAGTCAAATCAGAGTTAAAAACTCTTCAGGCACAAAATCAGCCATTATGCCAAAATAAAAAAAATGAAACATTTTGTTTAATATGAACCCTTCATCCAAAAATGAATCCTTCAAAGCTCCATAGGGATATTCAACCCGTCATCAATATAGCCGCCAGATGCTTCAATATGTTTTCTCTCCCTAGAACAATCAGTATTGTAATCCCTAGACATTTCAATTGCCTTCCCTTTCCTTAACAACACAACTCGACAATCACCTGCAACTAGCAAATACCTTCCAAAAACCGTTGCAACCAAAGCTGTGGTACCTGAAGAGAGACAAGTGTGGAGTGAGCATGCCTCAACAGAACTATTATCTATATGCAAAAGTGCCCTTCTCACAACTTTTTCAACTTCCACAGGAAATTGAATCTCTTTGACAATGAGGTTAGGTAATTTGTCACAAACAAACTGGGTAGTATGCTTCCCTCCATGTCCATCAAACGCCACAAATAAGGCCCATTGACCATCTCCTAATGAAGAACATTCAATTTGGTCTGTAAAATTGTCAATGCCTACGTGTGTGTCCTCCATATATTGGTGATCCTCTATATCAGGTAGATGATTGTCTCTACTCCACCCACAACTCTACCAATGGAGTCCAATGGAATGACATGCTCCTATTCCTAAGCCACGTTTTCCAGCTCCTTGTCAATTTCTGCAGCAGATTTCTTTGGGCCCTAACTTCTTCCCTTACTACGATGTCCTCTTCCTCTACCACAGAAACGTCTTGAACCAGTGGCACGGCCGTGGTTCCAACCGATGCTAAGTACTCCTATAGTCAATGGAAGCATTAGCTGCTACCCGACTAAATCCAGGAGTCATCACCACTGTCTTTTGCCCTCTTCCAAGAAAATTCACATGGAAGAAAAGACTACTTGCTCTTGAAGCCAAGGCTTCGGGCCTTATTAAGCCTTTTGTTCACCTTGACTATGCCAGGAAGCTATCGATGTTCCTAGAAACCCCTGTATAAATCATTACCTTCTCTAGTATAGTCTCCTCATATTGCCTCCTGTGGAGGTTCAACTTTGTTCTCTATAGCCTTGAACACCTGTGGCTTCTTTTCACCAAGGAGAATCTTCTCTGACAACAAGAGATGCATTTCTGGTAGGAAAGAGTCTTTTGTCAAGTTCTAGGGGGCCTTATCATCACTTTCCCCCTATCATCACTTTCCTTTGCTTGAATTAAGGCCTCTTAAAAAAAAAACCTCCCATTCTTTCTTGAAATTGTTTTTTTTCAAATTCATCATATGACACAAAACCTCCAATTTATGTTCCATACAAATCAGTTGATCTATGAGCAACAACTTCTCTTCCTTCAGCCTCCACAATTTTATTCTCTTGGCAGTCCTCCCAATTCTCATCTCATTTAAAAAATAAAAATAGCACTAAATAATTTTAGTGATGTAAAACCATTTTCAATGAATATATAAAGACCATAGTAACTTTACAACTTTCATTATCACGATAGAAATTAGTAAGGAAGGAAAGCAAGTATCATATGATATACATAGATCTGATCATGACACAAATTTTTAAAATTTAGTCAGAGAATATAGAAATTGAAATAGGAAGTGAAGGAGAATTTGTTTTCAAAATAGTCAAGGAAGCTTCACAAGCAAATTTAAGACCAACTTCCTTGACAATGACATTTAACGTGAAGAGTGATTCAAGCCACCATCCTACATCTGCGCCATAGTCTTCATGAATAACGTCACTTAAAAATTTATCACATTTCAACTCTATTAATTTAAACGATTTCGACTCCTTATTCTTCCAATGTCTTCCAACCATATCTGCACTCACGTCAGCCTGTTTAACAGCAATAAAATAATCAAAATACAACAATATTTTGTAGTTAACGAGAAGGAGAATGCTTTGAACCATAAAACAAGTCTTCATTCATCCCTAAAATATATAATATGATGTTTTTACATTGATGTTATCGTAGCAACACTAGAATATAGAACAACTCCATGCTAAAACAAAAAGTTCAACTCTGCTGCAATCTTACAGCAGACGCTTTTGACATTGTATTATTCATTTTCAATCAAACTTGATAAATATAATCTTGAATAGTCTTAATTCCCCTCACTCAAACTCTTAATAGAGTAATAATGTATTATAATAGTGAAAGCTAAAGATAGATCATTATCATTAAAGAAATTGAGTAATTTACTTAATAATTGCAATAGTATGTGTGTGTTTAGGTATAAATAAGTCTTTAGTCTTTGTATACAATGTTTTTGGTGAACAAAAATATTAAATGAAGCTTCCACTACTTACTTTCTGCATGAATTGGCACCAATGCAAATCTGACGATTTGAGCAAGTTAGCTGATGAGCATATGATGATAGTTTGGATGACATAAGGCCAAAATAGGCTCTAAACCAAGGGCCCCAAAAGAGTGTGAAATTATGAAGGGATTACAATTTACAATACTACAAGATGGTCTAACCACGCCATGTCAATGTGGAATGCCTACCTCCTTACATGAGGCAAAAAATCACTAAAGATGAAATCTAACTTCGTCCTCCAAATACAACACCAACTCTCACAAGAACACAAAATCACTATAAGACAAAATACCAAGTATATACAAAAATATATTAAAACAAATATTAGGAATGGAAGGCTAAGACAACTTTTTCCAGCATATAGAATTATTTTAAGGTGGATTTTGTGTTGTCAATGCTTGTGCATTATGGAATTTAATTTTCATAGAACAACAAAAGAATAGTGACTTAAGTGTTTTATGCTATAAACACCTATGTATGAGTCTTTTGTACTTGCCAACATGTGTATGTGAGTTCAAATGCATCAATAAAAATGATCATTATGAAAAATAGTGGATTAGAAAGGGACACGATTCACATATATGATAAAAGTTAATTTTAGTCTTAAAATTTACATATTTAATGGATTGGTTGTGTAAATTAAGCGAGTCTTAAATTCATTAAAAACATAAAATTATATTTTACAAAATGTGAATAAATATGAATGTAAATATAGTTGTAAAAAAAATATAGTGAATTTTATAGCATATATGAATTTGGAAGCTAACAAAAGGAAGATCAATTTGTCACTTGGAAGCCTTTCCATTTGTGAGTAGTGATGGTGGTGGATTTGATGGTGATTTTTTAATAGTGAATAGTTATTTCTTAGTAGTTTTTTCACTATTACTGCTTGTAGATGACTGACAATGATGCTACTTTATACTCTTAACATCTATAAAGTAGATGTCAAGATAGTATTATTAAGGGAGTTTTATTGTTCTTCTCATTTTTATTTTACATTGTCTTTTTTGTAAGGTATGTCTAGGTGTAGAATAGAGATTTGGTTCTACATTGTTCTATCATTTTAATCTGTTTTAATGTGCACAAGCATAAGGAGAAACAAAAAAAAACCTTATTCTAAAATTAGAATTATAACCTCTTCCTTGATTTTGTGGCTCTATGTAGCTTAAACTATATATCATATAGCTCTATACATATTAAAATTGTTAAAAAAAAAAGACTTTAAAGTGTTACAAATGTGAAGTATAAGATATGAAGAAGATGTTTAATATCACACATCTATTCAAATAAATATATTTATATTTTGAATTCCTTTCACAAATAACATTATTTCAAATTTTATTATTAACTTTAATTACTTGTTTTTTTATTAAAATTTTGAAATTCCTTTATGAATATTTACTAATCATTTAAATTTTGAAAAAAATAATTGTTACTAAACAGCTTGCAATCACTTTTCACAACCCAATTACTCATTGACCATATTCAAAATTGAAGAGTCCCATTGAATAGCCATTTTTACCATTTTATTATGTAACAACTACTTTATATAGAAACTATGCATTGAGGATAAGAAAGCCAAGACAATTGTGAAATTGAAACATAAGTTTATCTAATTCCACATATTTAGATAGATATAAAATGGACAAACACTAGAATTCATGACCATGAAATGAAAGGTACATGGGGTTATCTACACTACTTTCATTTCGTGGAAGTAAACACTTAAATGAAGCTTACCCCACATAGTTAGGTAACATTGATGGTGATACTAAAAATATTACGAGCGATCTTGTGGACATGGAACCATCTATTTTTCATGAAATGTTGAGATGTTTATCAGTTTGTTTTTCTCATAAAATGCACATCGTATTACTGTATTACTATTGTTAGACAATTCAAATAATTGGAAGACAACTGAGAGGGACAAGTGTGAATCAGTTGTCACAGATTACTAGAATATTAGCAATTAAAATTTTAATACCGGAACCCAAAACATTAATACCGGAATGCTTAAAACAAATACCAAAAGAGAAGTTAAACCAGTTAAGCATAAACATTAATCAAAGAATAAATACCATCCACATGACACCAAGATTTATATGTGGAAAACCCAGTAAAGGGAAAAACCACGATGGGAAGCCTACCCATAGTCAGATAATACTTCTGTAGTAAGTATGTGAATTACAATTGAGGGGCCTACACTTGCAAGAAGGCCAAAAGCCTAGAGCACACTGATCATCACAAAAAGAGTCTCACTAACTACATAGAAATCCAGACTACAATCCGGAAGAATGAATGAACTGCAAAGATAGCATCTCCTATGCCAGAGTACAGTTTTTGTTAAGCTCAATACTGGAGGACTAAATCCTCTTACATAAACCCAATTTGATCTCCAATGATCAAGCAAATCCTCTACCTGAATGATATTACATTATTTACACACTAAATATTAATTTCCCATACCATGACCATGATATAGAATGAGATCTTACATCATATATATACAAACCCTCAACCATAAACAATCAGGTCGGCCACTAGACAATAAACCAATTACATAATTACAAAACATGTCGGACTTAGACCAAACAAATAAAATCTAACTCATAAGATATCCCGAAAAACACATCAAAAGGTCCAATCCACACTTTACATTAAGCATGTCCATAGCCTACATCAACTGGGACCCAATATAGGTCCACATGCTAAAGCAATGATCCCAATCTGCCAAGTCTCAAACATGATCACCATCAACATCCTAAATCCATACCAGAAGTTGCACCAACACCAATTATGCATATCATCAAAGATCTTCATCAAAATCTTTGCTGGTGAAACCCTCATCGGAACCACAAACCAAGCTTCCAAGAAAACATGATAACATCTGATC
The DNA here is from genome assembly GCF_030272615.1 of Cryptomeria japonica. Classification (NCBI taxonomy): domain Eukaryota; kingdom Viridiplantae; phylum Streptophyta; class Pinopsida; order Cupressales; family Cupressaceae; genus Cryptomeria; species Cryptomeria japonica. Next base: position 784,071,636 of record NC_081411.1, on the reverse strand, counting down.
ACTAGACCAAAACCAACTAATTGAATATGAACATGAGTAAGGTAGTTCCATAATCAAATCATACCAGAGCATACCAGATCATGTCGGATCCAAACCAACCAAAAACCACTCAACTTACCGGGAGTAGAAGGGTATCGATAAAGCATCCAAAATAGCTAGTGTTGAACATCAATGACAAAACATCAATGTAACACATAATCAATTCCTCCAAATAGCCAACAATCTCCCCATTTGGCATTGATGGCAACACTAGATGTGAAAAATATCTAAGTACCAATAAATGCCAAACAAGTCACCCCCAATGGAAGATAGCCAACAATCTTCCACATAAAGATATAGCAATGAAGTTATGAAACAAAGACCAAACTCCCTCTGTAAATGATAACTTTGTAAAGCTCTGAATTACACATATATCTCTCTCCCTAGTGTATATAACTCCTTAAGTTTTTCACATCAATATCTCTCCCCCTTTGACATCAATTTCATAAATCTGACAAAAATATCAAAGAAAAAGCATAAACCACCGAATCACAAAGTTGACTACTCCCCCTGAGCAGTAGCATCCCCACATCAATGCCAGGATGAATAATATCTTTGATAATACATATCGGACTAATTCCAAAAAGAATCAATCAGTTATCTGTCGGAGGGGTAGAAACCCCTAACTTGTCTCTCAGGTACTCAAATGGTTCTTTAGGCAAAGGTTTAGTGAAAATATCTACAATCTTCTCTTTAGTGTTCACATAAACTAGTCTAACTTCATTTTCTTCCACCTTCTCCTTCAAAAAGTTATGCTTGATAGATATGTGCTTTGTCTTAGAGTGAAATACCGAATTCTTTGATATGTTAATAGTAACAGAGTTATCACAGTGAATAACTACCGGTCCAGTGCAATGCACTTTGATATCCTTCAACATTTGCTTTATCCATAGAAAATGTGTACAGTTAGTAGTAGCAGCAACATACTCAGCTTTAGTATTAGATAAAGAAGTACATGAATTTTTCTTGCTGATCCATGAAACCAACTTCTTTCTAAGAAAGAAAGCTCCACTGGAAGTACTTTTCCGATCATCAGCATCTCGAGCCCAATCAACATCTGTATATGCACATAATGTAAAGTCATCATCCTTAGGGTACCACAAACTATACTCTGATGTTCCTTGCAAGTATCTAAAAATTATTTTCACCACACTCTCATGATTTTCTCTAAGATCACTCTGAAATCTAGGTGCAATACAAACAACATTCATTATGTCAAGCCTAGTCTAAGTCAAATAAAGCAGATCTCCAATCATAGATTTATATCTTGTAGGATCTACCAGTGGAGAAACATCTTTCCTTGTCAATTTCTCACTTGTAACCATAAGAGTACTTACTAGTTTAGAATCTCCCATATCAAATTTCTTCAACAATTCCCTAGAATACTTAGTTTGATAGATGAAAATACCATTATCAATCTGAGTAATCTACAAACATAAGAAAAAATTCATTTCTCCAATCATAGAAATTTCAAATTCTTTCTCCATATTCTTAGAAAATTCCATGCACAACTTATCTTCAACTCCAAAAATGATGTCATCAACAAATACTTTAATAATCAGTATATCATCATAAGTGATTTTATAATATTAATTATTGTCAACATTACCCTTAGTAAAACCAAGCTTCAAAAGATATTTATCCAATCTTGCATACCAAGCTCTAGGCGCCTTTTTCAATCCATATAAAGCTTTCCTTAACCTGCAAACCATTTTTGTATCATCTGAAAGTGAAAAACCATCAGGTTTCTAAATATAAACTTCCTCATCAATATCCCCATTCAAAAATGCACACTTAATATCCATCTGATAAACCTTGTAGTTTTATGGGCAGCATAGGCAAGAAATAATCTTATAGCTTCAATCTTAGCTACAGGTGCAAAAGTTTCTCCATAATCAATTCCTTCCTTCTGAGAATATCCTTTACAAACCAATCTAGCCTTATTCCTTACAACTTGACCATCCTCATTCAATTTATTCCTAAAAACCCATTTAGTTCCAATAACATTCTTATTTTTAGGCCGGAGAACTAAAGTCTATGTGTTGTTCTTCTCAATCTGATCTAATTCTTCTTCCATAGCTTTCAACCAAAATTTATCGTTACATGCCTCAATTACTGATACCGGTTCAACTTGAGAAATTAAACATATCTCATTAGTTTCTAGTCTTCTTCTTATCATCACTCCATTGTTCTTATCCCCAATGATATAATCTTTTGAATGATTCAATCTCACATACCTAGGAGTCTTCTGACTTTTTGTTCCTCTTCCCGGGTCTTTAGTTACTGTTGAATTTTCTGATACTATTGGAGTAACTGGTTCAACAATCTGTTCCAGTAAAGATGATACCAGTTCAAATATAGTCATTTGCATCGCTGGTTCTTACTCATAAACTTTGATTTGACTTTTATTCAGCTCATCCACCTTGACATTCACACTCTCTACAATTCTCTGCAATCTCTTGATATAGCATCTATATGCCTTGCTTTCATTAGAATAACCAAGAAATATGCCTTCATCACATCTAGGATTAAATTTACCAATGATATCATCTCTCCTAATATAACATTTACTACCAAATTAACTGAAATACTTAGCTGTAGGTGTATTGTCAAACCATAATTCGTAAGGTGTCTTACCGATTTCTCCTTTGATATGTACTCTGTTAAATGTATAAACCGCTATGCTCACTTCTTCTCTCCAGTAGATATGAGGTAGACTAGCTTCCATACATCATTGGTCTAGCAGCATCCAAGATAGTTCTATTCTTCATTTCTACAACTCCATTCTGCTGAGGTGTCCGGAGAGCAAAAAATTGTCTCCTTATACCATGCTTCTCACAAAAGTTATTAAACTCACCGGATGTGAATTCTCCACCATGATCTGACCTCAAACATTTAATCTTCAATCCTATCTCAGTTTTCACTTTAGCCTTATAGATTTTAAACTTTTCAAATGCCTTAGATTTCTACCTTAAAAAAGTAACCCATATCATCAATGATTAGCATAAAATATCTATCACCTTGAAATTTTTTAACTCTAGTAGGGCCACATAAATTAGTATGAATAAGATTAATAACATCATTAGATTTATCTTGTATACTCCTTAAAGAGGTTCTGACCTATTTACCCATTTGACATTCTTTACATACCGGATTATAGGACTTCACAATCTTAGGTATATCTTTAACTACCTTAGTTGAACTTATCTTCACAATGCAATCAAAATTCACATGACACAACCTTTTATGCTATAGCCAAATTTCATCAATTTGTGCAATCAAACATGTCTTCTCACGGGTATTCAAATGAAATATATTACATTTTGTTTGTGTACGATTTGCAATCTCCAAACCAGATCTATTAATGATTTTGCATTTTCCATCCTTGAACTATAATAGAAATCCTTTATCTACCAATTGTCCTACACTCAAAAGATTATTCCTTAAACTTTCAACATAGTAAACATTATCAGTATTGTTCTTACCATCCAGTGATATAGTTCCTTTTCCTTTGATCATACATGCTTTGTCATCTCCAAATCTAACCAAACCACCATTAAATTCTTGCAAAGATAGAAACTTCCCTTTATATATAGTCATATGATGTGAACAACCACTGTCAATTATCCATTCATCCTTGTATTCAATTTTAGCAGCAAGTGGCTTCTCTTCCAGTGCCAGGACGTCTTCCTTGATATCCTGGAACACCCATTCCTTCCCATTGCCAGAACCACTAGCAGAGTCTTCTGTCGGTTCATCATCAAAATCAACAACACCTTCCTCATCTTCTATGTAGCATTATTTGTCTCTTTTTTTCTTGTAGTTATACTTGTTTTGATATCTAGGGTTAGGCCTAAAAGATCTTCTAACTCTTTCTTCAAATGTTGAATTCCTTTCAGGACATCTAGATGCAAAATGACCAATCTTATTACATGCAAAACATTTAAAAGGTGCTTTTCCTTCATACTTACTTCCTACCAGTCCTTTAGGTACTCTTCTAGCAAATAGTCCTTCAAGTTTCTCAAACTCATCATCTTCTCTCTTCATATCATTCAATTCCTTTGCATATAAAGCTTTCCAATTTTTCTTACTGGTTGATGATGCAGATGCATGAAATGTAGGTTCAGACTTCACAGCTTCAGAAGGTCCACAATCTTCAAGCTCAAAAGAAGATAATTTCCCAACCAAGGTATCTTTGTTGACAGATGTATTAGCCATTATTCTCAATTTACTAATTGCAGTAACCTTCATCCTGTAAGCTGGTGGTAGGGTACTCAGAACTTTAAAAACAATTTCATCTTCACTCAGAGTTCCACCATAGCATTGAATTCCCATAACAATCTCATTTACCCTTTTCATGAATGCAGTAATCCTTTCATCTTCTTCCATCTTTAGGTTTTCATATCTCACCCAGTAACCATCAAGTTTAGCAATCTTCACTATAGGGTCACCATCATTAAGAGTCTCCAACTTATCCCATATATCCTTTCCAGATGATTTGTTAGTTAATCCAATTATTTGCTGATCAGAAAGTGCATACAAGAGAGCTTCTCTTACTCTACAATCATTCTCAAGCTCCTTATCCAAGATTTTTTGGAGGAGGATTTCTAGATAACGGATTATGAGGTGTAACACCATTCTGTGTGATCTCCCAAATCTCCCTACCGAGACATCTCAAATGAGTCTCCATCTAAATCTTCTATACTCTATAATTTTTGAGATGAACTGGATTAAATTGAACTATCAATCACCATAGGATCTTCCTCAAGTAGTTAAAATTTCTATAGAGAGGACCAAAAATCTGATACCAATTATTAGACAGTTCAAATAACTAGAAGACAATTGAGAGGGGGGGGGGGTGAATCAGTTGTCATAAATTACCAGTTAATTTAGCAATTAAAACTTTAATATTGGAACCTAAAACATTAATACTGGAATGCTTAAACCAAATACCAGAATAGAAGTTAAACCAATTAAGTATAAAGAATAATCAGAGAATAAATACCCTCCACATGACACCAAGATCTATATGTGAAAAACCCGGTAAAGGGAAAAATTACGGCGGGAAGCCTACCCATAGTCAAATAATACTTATGTAGTAAGTATGTGAATTACAATTGGGGGGCCTACATTTGCAGGAAGCCCAACAACCTAGAGTGCACATCTCATCACAAAAGGAGTCTCACTGACTACATAGAAATCCAGACTACAATCCAGAAGAATGAATGAACTGCAAAGATATCATCTCCTATGCCTGAGTATAGTTTCAGTTAAGCCCAATATTGGAGGAATAAATCCTCTTACATAAACCCAATGTGATCTCCAAAGATCAACCAAATCCTCTACCTAAATGATATTAAAGTATTCAGACACTATATTTTCAATTCCCATACCATGACCATGATCTACAAGGAGATCTTACATCATATATATACAAACCCTCGACCATAAACAATCAGGTCGGCCACTAGACAATAAACCAACTACATAATTATAAAACATGTCAGCCTTAGACCAAACAAATAATATCCAGCTCATAAGACACCCCAGAAACACATCGAGAGGTACAATCCACATGTTACATTAAGTCGGTCCATAACCTAGATCAACCGGAACCCAATATAGGTCCACACGCTAATGCAATGATCCCAATCTGTGAAGTCTTGAACATGATCACCATCAGCATCCTCAATCCATACTAGAAGTTGCACCAACACCAATTATGCATATCATCAAAGATATTCATCAAAAGCTCACCAGGTGAAACCCTTGCCGAAACCACAAACCAAGATTCCAAGCAAATCGGATAGCATTCGATCACCAAACAAAAACCAACTGACTGAATATGAACATGAGTAAGCCAGTTCAATAACCAAATCATACCGAAGCATACTAAATCATGTTAGATCCAAACCAATGAGAAACAACTCAACCTACCGAGACCAAAAGGGTGTCGGTAAAGCATCCAAAATAGCTAGTGTTGACATCAATGACAAAACATCAATGCAACACATAATCAATTCCTCCAAATGGCCAACAACTTTATTGCATATATATTAATTATTTTCTCATCAGTTATTCTATCTACATATTTTCATTGTTATAATTTTGTTATAATCTAATGATATCTACTTTATTAATGAAGTGAATTTTCAGCTCCTACATTTGATTCAAAACTAATTTCACTATCATCCCATTCATTAAATTGTTTAGGAAAATAAATAAAGATGAGCTGCTACAAATCAGTCATTCTATATAATATTTTGACATAAAAGTACATAAACACCTCAATTTCCAAAGCCCTTTGACATTTATATATATATATGTATGTATATGTGTTTGTGTCTAAATTATAATGGAATAGGCATTGAGATACTCGTTGATTTTCTTAGTTTAGACCATAAATTAGAAAAAGTTGTCCAATTATAAATTTTGGAAAACTTTGATGAAATTGCATTGTACATGCATGACCTTGTTATGAACATTGTTTTATTTATTCACTATGTTAGAGTTGGGATTAGAAAAGAATCCATATAATCATGATGTTGTAAGAAAATACAAGACTATCTGATGAAGGAAAAGATAGATTTTTGATCTAGTGAGACCAAAGTAGTGGATGTCATTTTCTCTCATTAACCTATGTAAAGTGATCTTTACAGGATTTAAAATACATTTTATTGACACCCCACTCTTTTTCTCCATACTTTCTAACCTATAATAGTTACCTATATCACATTAATCAAATCATCTCCTTTAATTTTAATATATATGTATTTTATGGAGTCCTATTTTGGTTATTTAGATATAGAAATATGTGTGCACATGATAAGGTTTCATTTAAAGGTAAATTATTTGTGAGGAATGTACATATATAATAAAATAAACAATGATGAAAGAACAATAGAAAATAAAAAGATGTTTTATTTATTTAGCTATAGTGGGGGCTCAACGACCTTTTATTTTTCTATTTATTTGTTTCAATAATAAAAAAAAAAGAAAAAAATTATTTGGAAATATATAAACAAGAAAAAAGAACATATGTAGTCATTTAGATTTTTTCATTGTCTAATCACTATATGATTTCAATGTCTTAGTTTTTGACAATATTTTTAATCATTGAAAAGAATATTCTAAATTTCTTTTTATACTCATTCAAAATTTACATAATCTTATTCATATTACTAAATTTTTAATAATCAAACTAAAATATACAAAAACATAATCTAAAAACTTTTAAATTATTTTATTACTTTTTATGATAACCAATTTAAAAAGGTTAAATGAATTAGATTTAAATAAAAGTATTTTAATATAAAAAATGGCACCCTATGCAATTCAACGTGATAGGTGGCACTTTCCTTCACATCATTAGAGGTCGGGTGTTGCCATCTTTGTCCTTTTGTCCATCAAGACTGCCTTGTCAGCTTCAAACTAGAATTTCACCAACTTCATCGACTTGTCATCCTCGAGATATTAGAGTGGTGCGAAGATGTTTGCATGCCATGCTAGTATCCCATGAATCTGATAGTCTGCAAGTGGTTGTTTCAGCATTACACCTGCACCTAGAAGGAATCGTAACACTCCTGCATGTGCCCACTAACATCGGTTTTTCATCCAGAGCCTATATCTCTCCAGTTTGAAGGCATTTTGAGATCACTCTTGGTAGGTTGGAGCTCTTAACATTCCTTTTGGACAACATCCACAACTTTCATCACAAATAGTACCATTGTAACAACTCTCTGGATAGCTCATGACAACATTTTCATAGCCTCATGTTAGTAGTTTTTCTTGCTACCTTTAGTCCTAAGGAGATACACAACAACAAACTATGGGATTGGTAATCTAGGACATGAAATCAACACTATCTATAGACTGGAGACAAGAAAACATAACTAAATAAGGATATGTAAACCTTCTACTCTTTGATCTCCACAAGACTCAAGAGGGTGGTCCTATTGTAGGTCTGAAAATGACAAGATTATATAAACCAAATAACAGACATATTTAAATGTGGATAGTTCTTAGATGCATGATAATGGATGTTTAATATTTAACTAGACTTGAGCATAATCCTATTTTATCTTCAAAGTGCTGAGAACAAAAGCTAAACTAACCCTACTCTTAAAACATAAATGAAATGTTTTTTCGAAGATTTGGGACCAACATAATCAAAACATGCAAAGCATTGACCATTGCCAAAGAGAGGGCAACAAAGTCACATGGAAAGCCACCTATGTTGTTACATTCAAACATGTCCTGAAGATCTTTTAGATGCTATTAACTTGTAATAACAAGACCATTGAAACAATATATAACAATCATACTTAGTAATCCATCTGAATACACAAAAATCCCATTTCATCCATGAAATCATTTACTCTCTCCCTTTAATAGAAAACAATCAAAAAACACAACTCAAAGCACCAAGTGTGCTTGAAGAATGATAATAATACTTGATTATTTCATTCAAAGAGGTTTACATTCCCAAATGGAGACAATTATCTGATAAGATCAAATCAAACAAGCACATTTCAAGACAAAAAAAATTTCACAACTAGGACTAGCTTCCATATATCTAAACCTAACCAAGAACACCTTACAATCTTTTTACAATGTTTATGTCTGCCTTAGCAGAAATCAGAACTGGAACCCTTCAAAATGAGGAGAAAAATAAATAAATAGACAAAGGAGAAGACCCACTAAAACCCTAAAATGCATTAAAAAATGACACATGTCCTCATCCCTATTGTCTTCAATTTGAAATCTGCATCTTTGTCCTCCAAAATTACTATCAATGTATGCTCTGAATTTGAACCTAACATCTCAAAAATATTGAAAAACACCTTGCAGTAACTTGTCACATTCACCTCTTTTCCCATTGACCCAAAATTTCCTCTTTTGGGCTTGACCAATCTCTAACTACAACCAAACTTCATTTTTGACTGAAAAATGGAAATCCTCCTTTTGAGTAAAATTCCTTGTCATTTTCTGGTTGAAGTTTATTTCCCCTGGATTTTACTCTTACTCCTACTTTTAATCATCAACCATAATTAACAAAATCATTTTGTTGATTAAAACTATATTTCACTTTTGTTTAGATGAGCAAAAACTAACCATACTGCTGCTGCATTTTTAGTCTCTAAAATTGGACCTTCTCTCCCATTTACTCCTTCATTGCATATTGCTATAAAATTCAAATTATCATTTACTCTTTTTGTCATTTTATCAACAACTTTCGACTTGTTTTGCCCATAATGAAAATCTCATTTACTAAACACAACAGTCAAATTGTAGCGAACCATTATCTACGTGAGTGAAAACAATTACCTCTACATTATCAAATGAGAATGACTTATTCTGAAATATGTATAATGTATGATTAACAGGGGATAAATTCCATTTACTTCACTACCAAGTTACCCTTCTCTTCTCACCTGAGGTTTTTATAAAACTACACATAGCTCGGGGGGCTAATTTGCACAATCATCACAACTCATCCTATGCACTTCTCATGGGCGTGTAGATTCACACATCATACCAAAAGATTTGAAATCTCAATGAGACTCAAAACCCTTTATTATAAAAAAAGGTGACAAAAACACTCCACAACCATGGCCCAAATCACCCATCGACATGGCTTATATGGCTTCCAACAACTATCACAGTGGTAGTGCTTTTCGATTTATCCCAAAAAAAAGTACCATAAACACAAAAATAATTTCATCGCCACATTCATAATAAAATTCTTTCCACTAAATTGGGTAGATTTCCTTTACCTTTGAGCATTGGATATCATAAGAAATATGAGATAGGCCACACTAATTCTCTTTACATACATTTATGCCTACCCTCTCAAAAATCCAGTGAACTAGAAACTGTCATAGTTTAGGTGCCTACAATCTACTGATTTGGGCTTCAGGCTTCCTCTTGTTGAACTGTGTAAGACTACATTTCCCATAAAATTCACACTGAACCTTTGGCTCCATTCCCCATATTCATGGGGGGTTGCAGGTCAAAACATGTGCATGTCACAGTGTTCTCCCCTACCTAAATTTTGGCTCATCCCACCTATGATGTGTAGCATCGGAGCTTTATCTTTGCTATGGTATTTAGAAAATATGCTCCCTTGCTCATTAGGCCAAGACTACATTTCAGTGATCTCCTTCCATTAGTGTCACACAACCTTTATAAACTTTCAAAACTATGCACTATCATATATAATATGCTCCCAATCTATCTTTAGGTCAGCTTCATGAGCTATGTACAGACGAGCTACATGCCCTTTCAATTTTTGCATTTTAGCTGAGAATGCACTGACGGTATGGAATCACTTCTTCCCAGGAATTACCTGGATTATAATTTTGCCAAATTTGCAAAATGCCATCTTCAAACCATGTTATCTCCTCAAAACACTGCAAGATTCACCAAAGCATATACAATACCCTTGTTAGCCCAATTTTCTGTTGGCCAATCTATCAATGCCTGATAAAAACTGTAGAGATATGGATTGCATGAGAGGTGGCTAGTCCCTTGTCAGGAATCCCAAGGGGAGCACTGACCATTTTGCCAACAATCTCTGCCTTAGCGTTACCCGAGGGGATTCAAACCTATGACCTAATGCTCTGATACCATTTGTTGACCCAGTTTGTCATTGCGTCAAAAGATCAATCTATCTATGCCCAATCCAAACTGTAGAGATATGGATCACATGGGAGGCAGTTAGTTCCTTGTCACAAATCTCAAGGGGATCACTGAACATTTTTCCAACAACCCTATAATTTCTTGGTTCAATCTACTCTCAGAGATACTCTTGCCTTTAAATAGGAAGCCCTTGTGTGGGAGGAAGAAAAGAAGTATGTCCCATTCACATTAGCTGAGGTGAAAAAAGAAAACTATATCAGCCACTTCATGTAGAATTTTAAGTTCTGCACTTAATACAAAGACTTGTTCCCTTCAAATGCCACTACCACAAACATATCCCAATCCACTACCATAGACTCTACCTCTAATTTTTACCAGCTACCTATGATACTTAGAGAAAATTCTTGATTACCATGATCAACTTGCAAATAATGTCATGAATAAAACATAGCACAAACCTCCTCATTCTATCAAACATGGAAATGTCGTATCCCTAAGCCTTTGTCACTTCCTGTAAGGTGAATTCCATTATTCAACATTCAACATGTTTCATTGACCCTAAAACTTGCCTACTTTCACCATGCATTCTTTATTTTCTTCTTTTCACAAAATTTTACCTTCCCATTGCCCTTTTTATTTGTGTGAATATTCTATGCAGGGTGGTGGGTTATCCTCTCTATGCACCCCAACCTTATCCCACAATGTTCTACGCTCATCCGGTTCCTCCATGTAGGGTGGCAGGCAGAGCTTTCCAACTCCCCTGCCATCCCACGTCCTTTCTTGATGCTCCCTGAATATCACATAGGGTAGAGGGATAAGCAATTCCCTCCCCCACCTGCTATCACACATGGTCTCCCTTCTTCTTAAAAAAATGATGCCTTATCACATAGGGTAGAGGGATAAGTAGTTTTGAAACCTTTTTCTACTCGGTCTTATCATTAGTTGGGCCCTGGGTGGGCCCAACTAAAAAAAAATTCATTTTCGGGCAACTGACCTGTGGGGATGCTCTAATACCTTACTGGGAAACATCCTACATTTGAAAATTTAAGTGGGAAACCATTTATATTTGACATTTTATAACCTTGAGTTATAGCCCAAAACACCTGAGTAGTCTCTGAAACCAGTCTAAAAAACCGACCAAATCATCAGATTAAACCTAGACAACTGGCACATTGGAAGAATGTAATATGAAGAATCCAAAGCATCAGATGAAGTCTAAACATGTTTTTGGATGCAAAAGATATTAATCCTCAAATTTTCCTACTTGGGCTTATCTAAAACTTGTTAAATCAACCTAAAACACCTTCAATCATTGATTGGAAAAAAAATCAAACTTCCGCTTCAGATGTTGCCACTTCGTATGCTGGTACATCAAGATACCTTGAATAAGTGTGTAAGAGGGTTTGACGTGATTAGGTCACATGTGCAAAATATTAATCCTCAAAGTTGTCTCCTCTGAAAATCTAGGAAGTGTTGCTTGTAAACCCCTGACAAAGTACATTCGGAATGGGTCTTGAAAACTGATCAAACGAGAAGCTGGGGGCTACAAAATAGGAATGTGGTAGACAATTTTATAGGGAATCATGGGGTATGTTCACTTTCAATTTCAAGTCATCTGGGTGTGAAATAAAAATTCACAAAGAGGGCTACTAACTTCTGATTGACACAGTTCAGTCTGCAAAACTGAAATTTTGTCAAATGGAGTCAACTTTGAAAACTTAGTAGATGGGTACATGGGAAATGCCACTTCGCGTGGTGCTTCAAAAAATAGTAGAGAATCATGGAAAACTCTCAATTAGGTTTAGTATTCATCTGGTGCAAAGATGAAATGCCTCAAAGAGGGCTTACTCTGAAAAAGGAAAAACTTTAAATCAATAACCTTAACTTCCTAACCTAAAAAAAAAGCTCATCAAATCTAGTCTAGGGAAGCTGAAAATGGAATCATAGCATCTCAAAAATATGCACAACACTTCCTCAAGATATTTTCTCAAAATAATCAATGGGTGTAAAATTGTGAGCTGTCAAACAAAACAACTTAGGCTTATTCTATAGGGGCAAATCTGTCTGCATTTAAACAAAATTTTACATGGGCCCTCAAAAATTATGCAAAATTTTTGAGGTCCAATAGTGGCTCTTTCTTGGGGATGCATGCCCATTATGGGCATAGCAAAAATATAGATCTCTAGAGGAGAAGACCGAGTGCCCACTCCATTGGGCCACCCAACCACTGTATGCTTCATTCTAAAAGTTTGACTTTAACATTCAATAAGTGGTCCTGGACCACCAAACATGTAGAACCAAAACTTACCCTTGTAAAAAATTTGACTCCCCTCTGATTTCATTATGCCTAATCTGTAAACATCACTGGAGTCACTCTAATCATAGGCATACTCATTCATACTAGCATCAGGTGTCTTATTCATACTACTATCATCATTACCCTTGTCATCTTGCAATGCACATCCACCCAATAGCTACAAGAATTCATTATGAGTCAACACATGACTATTATGTTCTTTGAATAAAACATATCTATATGCATTGTAACATCCATGATTGCATACTTTGGATGCATGGTTCATCAAGTGGGTACGTGATTATCTCAAAAACTGAGAACACTCATGTACTTCATTATGGTCAACCTCAGGGATCCCCACCTCATCACTCAATAACATATCCAATTTATCCTTTAAATCTTCTTGCACATGCATATAGGAGCTCTCGTCAAAAAATTCATTCATATTCATTAGGGTCTTATCATCATAATCAGCATGAGAGTCCTTTTGATAGTGATCAACATAATGGACCTCATAGACATCTTTACCTTCCGCTACATGATCATAATCATCTAGATCATTATCAGTCACCACACTTTAAGATTCATCATGACCTTCACCATGAGTTTCAAACATTCTTATGCCGTCATAGGCATAATTGATTTCTTCCACCTCATGGACATAACTTGTTAGAATATTTAATCTTTACTTGGCTTAGGTTTATTTGTATTTAATTTGGGATATTTCTTTGAAATCCCTACATGTAATTTGTCCTCTAGTACATGTGTGAGGAAAAGTCATTTCTTTTATTTTCCTTTATTAAGGAATATTAGATTTCCTCCTTAAGAGGATGTGGACACATGACACACACATTTTTTGAATGGTGGAATTCATAGATTTGGGAGTTACTTTGTAACTCCTCTCCTCATCTCTATTTAAGAGATGTCTCCTCTCTCATTTCCTATTAATGATGTTATTGTAAAAGAGTCTCTCTCTCTCTCTTTCTCTCTCTCTCTCTCTCTCTCTCTCTCTCTCTCTCATTTTAGGCATTGCCTCATTCATAATATTTCAAGGGGTTTTTCTTTTCTTTTCCCCTTTCAAAAGTTCTTGTTCCTCCTTCTTCACATTTGGGTGATTGCTCCAAGGTTTTTGCATTTCTCTTGGTAACATTTACTTCATCAATAAACTTACTTGGATTTTGTTTTTCTTTCCTTGCTCTTGAATTTCCTTTCATGGTATCAAAGAAGGTTCTAATCCTTGTTTCAAGTTGAGATTGATGAAGGTTACCATTCTATGGAGTTCACCTTCTTGGAGGAATTCTTGAGAGGAGAATAAGTTCTTTCTCTAATATTTTCTATTGTGCAGGTTTTGGTTTTAGTTTCAGTTTTTTTTTTTTCAAACTTGTTAACAAGTTTGCATGTAGGATTAATCCATTTTTTATTCTAGTTTAAATTTTTTATTTAGCTTTGGAAGGCTTATCGCCAAATTTTCTTCTTTCTGGTTTAAAGTTTTGGTTTTGGAAGGCTTGCCGCCAAACCCATTTTTTTGTTTCTTATTTTGGAAGGCTTGCTGCCAAGAAATTCTCTATTTTATTTGTAGGCTCATCTTAAAACTTTCAATAAATTCTTTGATTTGTTTGTAGGTTTTTGATAAAAACAAGTTTCATTTTGCTACCGCATTTAATCTCTACATACTAAATATCTCTAGTTTTTAATATTATAATCACCACTTTGTGTATTGTAGGATGTTTTTATGAGAAGTTTAACATTCTATTGTAGTTTGTATCAAATCCTTTAAATGCTAACAGTTCTCTATACTATGTTTCAGTTTCTTTTCTCTGTCTTTATCTGTATATTGCATACCATTAGTTGCATATCACATTATAATTAACATAATTTGATTTATGCATTTTGTTTGTTGTATTTGTTTGCGTTGTTAAACTTTAATCCATCCAAGCCTGTGCAGATCATCCAAATTTGCTCCTCTCGTAATATCTCATTAGACGAGTCTTGCATAACCTCTTTGCCTTTGTCTTTAACGACATCTCTATATCTACATGCATTGAATCTAATTATCATTTACTGTCTTTACATTTCTTTGATAGTTATTAATTATTTCTTCGACCACCTAGTTTAATTAAAAAAAGTTTCATCCTTAAAAAGCTTAATTTCTAATGCACTCACGCATCTTAAAAGTTTAGGAAAAAAAAGGTTTACAAATTTTTTTTTATATATTAAAAGTTTAAAAAAGTTTATTCTAAATATTAAAAGTTTAAGCTAAGCTTTTTTCATTTTCTTTCACGTGTGTAATAAAGTCTAAATAGTTATAAAGTTTTTAATATATTAATATAAGTTTAATTTTTTCATATTTTTATTATTATTTTTTTTAAAATAAAGTTTTTTAAGAATTCTAATTTTTTTTAATTTAATTTTTTAGTAAAGATCTGAAATAACATTTCTTGATAATTTAAATTTATTATTCAAATTTGGTTTATTTTTAATTGAGGAGGTTTTTTTTTTAAAGGGGGTAATTTTTCATTTCTAACCTTTATCTTGCTATCATGTCTACTTTAATTCCTGAAATTAAATTAAATAGCATTAATTATCATTCCTAGGAACCGATAAAAGTTTCGAGCCCGCTACAACTACTCCTCAAGCCGACCAAGATAGGTGGAAGGCTCAAAATGAGGAAGCACTTGGTTTAATGGGTATTTCAATGGTTCCTGATTTGTATGTTCTAATTGGAAATTATACAAAAGCGTATGAAACTTGGGAAATTTAGAAAACAACTTATGATAGCTCAAATGAATCCTGAAAAATTTAGCTTCAAGATCAACTCGAAGATCTTAGGTATACAGATTTTAAAACCATGGATGAATTCTTATTAAATTTTGATTCTATTAATAGTCAATTAACTTGTTTAGGAGTTACTCTAGCTGATTTACGTTTAATTCATCTTATTCTTAAAAAATGTCTTCCTCGTCAATTTCAGAAATTTATCACGAATATTCATGCTCAACTTGCTATTCGTAGTTTAGCTACTCAATTAAGATATGATATTTTTTCATAATTTATTACGTCAAGAGGAAGTTAAATTAATTCAATTTCGTACTCTTAAAAGTATTTAACATGCTTTTATGTCTAAAAATCAAAATCATAATAATAATTTTAGATCCAATAATAATAATCATAATCATAATAATAGTCACCAATCTTCTAATTATCAATCTCATTCTAAATCCTATCATAAAAATTCTCATAATAATATTCATAATAATACGTACAATAATCAAAGGAATAATTCTCAAACAAGACCCCTTGTAGATATTGTGGGAAAGATGCACATATTACTAATAATTTTTTTAAGAAGCAAAATGATAAAAAACCCATGAACCAAAACAATCAAAATAATCAACAACATAAACCTCATTATAAGAAAGGTAATAATAATGGTAATTCATCTCGTCATGCATTTACATGTACTTATAATGTTTCTCAACCACTTGAGTGGATTATTGATTCTGGTGCATCTCAACATGTTATTTCTCATAAAGAATGTTTTGAATCTTTGCATCCTAATACTTCCAATATTCTTGTTCAATTAGCTAATAATCATAGTTGCAAAGTTGAAGCTATTGGTGATGTGAATGTCCCTAATAGGAAATTACATGATTTTCTTTATGTTCCTGAATTAAAATCAAATCTGGTTTCAGTCCCTAAACTTTGTCAAGATTATAAGATTAACTTTTGTAGGGGCATGTGTTATATAATTGATCCAAAAAGTAATCATGTTATTGCTACTGCTAAAATGGATGCTGATAACTTATTCAAGTTGTATGAATTTTCTCCCACAAAGTATTCCTTACTTACTAATGTTAATTTTACTATATGGCATGAAAGACTTGGCCATCTCAATTTTGATTATATTTCATTGATGCAAAAAGTAAATATGGTTGATGGATTGCCTACTATTGTTCCTACTCAATTTGTTTGCAATGGTTGCATGAGTGGTAAGATGCATAGGGAACCCTTTCCTCATGGTCAATCTTGGAGGGAATATACTAAAATACATCTAGTTCATAGTGATCTTTTAGGTCCAATGGAGGATCCCTTCATCTAAGGTTCAAGGTATGCTCTTACCTTTGTGATGATTTTTCAAGGAGAACATGGATATATCTCCTTCATAGTAAGGATCAAGTTCTTGATGTGTTTACTGAGTTTCATATGTTTGTAGAAAGGCAATCTGGTTCTAAAATTAAGATTCTTCGTACTGACAATGGAACAAAATATGTCAATAATGTATTTAATTATTATTTGAAATCTTTTGGAATTAAACATGAGCTTACCATTTCTTATACACCACAACAAAATGGTGTGGCAAAACAGAAGCATAGGACCATTATGGAAATGGCAAGATGTTTATTGCATGAAAAAAATATGGATTAGAAGTTTTGGGTTGAAGTTATGGCCTGTGCAAATTATTTAATTAATATAACACCTACCAAAGTCTTAAAGGATGAAACTCCTGAAGAAGCTTGGTCTTGTAGAAAGCCCAATTTGCAAAATTTTAGAATTTTTGGTTGCACGGCTTATGTTCACAAACCTAATGAGAAAAGACAAAAATTAGATGCTAAATCTTCTCCTTTTATTTTTGTTGGTTATGATGAAAATACTAAAGGTTATAGAGTTTACAATGCTATTACTAACAAGGTAAAAGTTGCAAGAGATGTTTGTATTGCATAAAAAGGTATTCATGATTATTGTAAAGTGGAGGATGATGAACTTGCTCAAAGCAAAGTTGTTCTTGTGGAGGACCAACCTCCTTCTCTTAACCTTACTCGTAATGCATCTCTTTCTATTCCTTCTAGTGATAGTGATGATGATAATAATAACTCTACTCCTCATGACTCTTCTTCTAGTGATGAATCTATTACTTCTAAAAGAAGACCTAAATGGTTTAAATCTTTAACTCAAGATAGTGATGAATACTTAGCTAGAATGGATAGACTTCAAGCTAGAAGAGTTAATTATTGTAATTATGCTTTAATGTCTACTATTATGAATTCTAATGATCCTAAAATATTTGATCAAGCTAAAAATCAACCACATTAGCAAAAACCAATGAATGAAGAATATGATACTTTAATTTCTAACCAAACTTGGGATTTAGTTCCCTTGCCTCATGGTAAAAATCTTGTTTCTTGCAAGTAGCTTTATAAAACTAAATTGAATGCTAATAATCAAGTTAGTAAATTTAAATCTAGATTAGTTGCTAGATGTTTTTCTCAAATTGAAGGCTTAGATTATACTGAAACTTTTTCTCTTGTTGGTAAAATGCCTACAATTAAACTTGTGCTTTCTTTGGCTTCTAGAATGAATTGGCCTATTCACCAAATGGATGTTAAAAGTTCTTTTTTTAATGGTGATTTACACAAGGAAATTTAAATGTCTCAACTACCTGGTTTTATTAAAGAAGGTAATGAACAATTAGTTTGTAAGTTAAAGAAATCAATTTATGGTTTGAAGCAATCTCCTAGGGAATGGTATTCTAAGATTAATGCATTTTTTCCTTCTCAAGGTTTCATTAAAAGTAAAAATGATTCAAATTTGTATATTAAACGTTGTGAAGATGAAATTGTGATTATTATTTTATATGTAAATGATTTAATTTTAACTTCAAGTTTCAATAATTTGATTTGTGAAATTAAGTTTCAACTCAATCAAAAATTTCAAATGACTGATTTAGGACTTTTACATTATTTTATGGGAATGCAAATTTGGCAAACAAGTAATGGTTATTTTCCGTCTCAAAGTAAATATGCTCAAGATCTCATAGATAAGTTTAAAATGAATGATGCTAACCATGTTTCAATTCCTATTGAATTAGGCACTAAGTTAATGCTTGATATGCAAACTCCACTTGTTGATCCTACTTTGTATAGACAATTAGTTGGAAGTTTGAATTATTTAACTCTTACTAGGCCATATATTGCTTATAGTGTTGGTTTAGTTTCAAGATTCATGTCTAAACCTCAACAAACACACTTAAAAGTTGCTAAAAGAATCTTAAGATATATTAGAGGAATATTAATGTAGATTTGTTTTATGGTGCAAATTCTGATTTTACTTTAAATGGTTTTACAGATTCCAAACTAGGTGGAGATCCCAATGATGGGAAATCTACTTGTGGTTATTGCTTTTTTGTTGGTTCAGGAGCAAATTCTTGGAATAGTAAAAAGGAGCAAACTACCTCTCTTGGATCCAATGAAGATGAGCACAAAGGATGCACTAATGCTTCCAAAGAAGCCTTGTGGCTTAGAAGACTACTTGAAGATTTGGGTCTACCTTAACCCAAACCAATTCCATTGTATTTTGACAACCAAATTGTCATTGCCTTGGCTAAAAATCTAGTTTTACATGCAAGGACAAAACACATTGGTCTCCAGCACCACTTTATTAGAGAACAAATTGAAGACAAGCAATTTTCTCTCCTTTATTGCAAGGGGGAAGACCAAGTTGCAGAAATTTTGACCAAGCCACTTTGGAAAGAAAAGTTCCAATTTCATTGTAAAAATCTTGGATTGCAACCCATTGAAGGGTTTGATGTAAAATTCCCAAGTAAAGCTTAAGGGGGGGTGTTAGAATATTTAATCTTTACTCGGCTTAGGTTTATTTGTATTTAATTTGGGATATTCCTTTGAAATCCCTACATGTAATATGTCCTCTAGTACATGTGTGAGGATAGGTCATTTCTTTTATTTTCCTTTATTAAGGAATATTAGATTTCCTCTTTAAGAGGATGTGGACATGTGACACACACATTTTATGAATGGTGGCATTCATAGATTTGGGAGTTACTTTGTAACTCCTCTCCTCAACTCTACTTAAGAGATGTCTCCTCTCTCATTTCTTCTTAATGATGTTATTGTAAAAGAGCTTCTCTCTCTCTCTCTCTCTCTCTCTCTCTCTCTCTCTCTCTCTCTCTCTCTCTCTCATTTTAGGCATTGCCTAATTCATATTATCACAAGGGGTTTTTCTTTTCTTTTCCCCTTTCAAAAGTTATTGTGCCTCCTTATTCACATTTGGGTGATTGCTCCAAGGTTTTTGCATTTCTCTGTTGGCATTTGCATTAAGATTGCATTAATGATATGTTATGTTGTCATTGATGTCAATAAACAGGTAATGATAGTGTTGATATTGTTGTAATATTGTTACTACAACTAGTAGGAAGAATTTGTGAGGAGAACCGGTAATCGGTGTAAACCCCATCTATTGATGTAATCGATAAACCCTACTTGTTATTTTTGATAAACCCTAACCGATTAAGTTTGGTGAATTGGTTATATTGGTTTATGATCTAATGATGAGTGGTAATGATTATGACATGTATGATTATTGTATGAAGACAATTTGAAGAGATTTTGGTGAGATGTTGTAATGGTTTTTATCTAGGGAATGAGAAAATGTATTGCATCTAATGCAAAGTGCATGATGAGTTACTAAGTTCGATGAAGTAGTGATCAAGGAGCATTGAAGGTTTTCTTGATTGATGTGCAAAGATTTCTATGTAATCCGATGGTCATACCTGAACTAATTTGTTTGTAATCTCTATGAGAATTAGGTTTTTGTTTTGTTACTGACCTAAATTATTTGTTTATAAGGTCGATTAAGTTGTTTAGTTTAATGAGTTGGAAAATAGTTAGCATAGATCAGTTGAGTGTGTGGTTGTCAAACCGGATGATGTATCTGTAGTTTGAGTAAAGGCAGATAGGAACATGAAATGGATATGATCAAACAAGTGTAGTGCTATTTAGATAGATCAACAAACTCTTGTTGTTTTCTAACAAATACAACATAATTGAAATCCCCTAACTGGGTAAGCTCTAACAAGCTTGGTGCTATTCAAATCCTTTAACAAGGTGATCCATTAGCTTGGATTTTCAAATCTTCTACTGAGGTTACTCCTTACAGGGTATTGCTTCTAACAAGGCATTGTAGTCAATCCATTAACTGCATGATTCCTAATAGGATCAGTTCTTAACAAGACTTTTGTAAAGCTTTAACGAGCTAGGCTCCGTACAGGGCGAACTTCAGAAGAGTTTAGATAGTTATCTTGTGAGTCTCATCTCACTGTGGTTTTTACCTATTTGGGTTTCCATGTCAAAAATATTTGTGTCAAGTGGTGAATTTTTTTGTGGTTATGTTTATTATAGTTTATTTACTTAACTACTTAACTACTTTGATAAGTCATTATAACTGAAAGTATTGAGATATGAAGAAGTTGTTTACTGTTAATTTGTTGTAATACCCAACCGGTTTATCTTATGAGTTTTTATCTTGACAAAGGTATTAGATTGATAGTTCAAAGTTTATTTTGAGAGATTGATTTTTTAGATTGGTGAAGTTATTATCAGTTTTTCTATCTACTAATTCACCCACCCCCTTAGTAGTTGACCAAATACTTATTCTTTCATCATACCATCAATTGGTATTAGAGCTTATCAGGTCCTCGAAGGTCTTAGCCTAACAACTTGAGGTAAAGATCTTACAAATCATGATGAAAAAGGAAGGTCTAAAGTTTAATAAAGAGAACTACAGGATATGGAGTGACATAATGAAAATTTATATCAAGAGTCTGGGAAGCCACTATTGGGAACATGTCGATACTAAATATGTTGCACCTACTAGGATGTTGACTGATAATCACAAAAAGGGAAACAAGGAAATCATCAAGCATTAGAGGCTATTATCAGTTCTTTGTCTAATGCAGAGTATGTAGACGTTTATGGTCTTGAGACTGCATATGAGGTATGGAAAAAAAATGAAGAGATTTATAGTGGTGATGAACATGTTAAGATTGCTAAAGAAGAGAATTGAAGAGGAAAGTTTGATGACATACAGATGGCTGAAGGTGAGAATATACAGTACTATGGTCAAAGGATAAAGGAGATAGTCAGTGAAATTAAGAGTGCAGGAGGTAAAGTGGAAGATTCCATGGCGATTAGTAAGGTTATGAGAACCCTGCTATCGGTCTATGCTATCTGAGTTGTAGCTATTCAGGAGCTTAAGTCCATTGACAAAACTAAGGTAACTCTTGACTCCATCATTGTAAATCTTATTGCTTTTGAATTAAATGGTTATGATGGTAGTGTATAGAAATCCAAGTTTGCATTTAGAGCTTCTATTTCTAACCCATCTATGAGGAAAAGTAGAGATGCCAGTCACAACTATGAATCCAGATCCAGTATAGAAGTTGATGATGAAGACAGTTTAGTTGAGCTTGAAGCATTGTTGGCCAAGTGGTTACCTACAGGTATAGGTAAATATAGAGGTAAATTACCTTTGAAATGTTTTGCATGCAACAAGATTGGAGACATTGCTATTAACTATCCTAATGGTGATAATGAGAACAAATGAGAGAAATTCAAGAAGTATAAGGGTAAAGGAAAAAGAGATTATCTTATTGATGTTGATGTTGGTATTACTGATGAAGAATCTGATGGTGATTCTAATGAAGACATTGTGTTTGTAGCTATTAAATACCAGATATTAGACCAGAAGGCATTAGTATCCAGGATGGATAACTCTGATGATTGGATCATTGATAGTGGTTGTTCACATTACATGATCGGTGATCAGAGCAAATTTCTTTCTTTGAAGGAATTTGATGGTGGAGTTGTAAGATTTGGTAATGACCCACCCTGCATGGTTAAAGGTAAGGGAACTATTTCTCTTAATGGAAAGAGTAGTGTAGATGATGTCTACTGGGTTGAAGGTCTAAAGCACAATCTTTTGAGTGTGGAACAACTCAATGACAGAGGATACCCATTGGAGTTTAAAAATGGTATGTCCAAAATCTATGACAGCAAAGGTGAACTGATTGCTATTGGGAAGCAAACTAAAGGTAACTTGTTTCACCTTAATCCTAGAGTCAGCAATTGTTTAATTACAAAGATAGATGATAGTTGGCTTTGGCATAGGAGATTTTGTCATATAAACTTTGATAGCATTGTTAAAGTGAGTAAGTCCAAGATAGTGAGAGGTTTGCCTCAGTTGGACAAATTGGTTAATGATCTATGCAAAGAATGTTAGTTGTAAAAGATGACATCCTCAACTTTCAAGAGCAAATCTTTTTCAATGAAACATTTGTTAGATTTGGTTCATACAGATCTTTGTGGACAAATAAGGACAAAAAGTATTCAAGGTGACAAATATTTTATGATCTTCATTGATGATTGCTCAAAGATGATGTGGGTCACATTCTTGAAGGATAAGACTGAAGCTTTTGGTAAGTTTAAGGCCTTAGCTAAGAAGGAGAGCGGTAAGAAGATAAAGTGTCTGAGGACAAATCAAGACTATGAATTTACTTTTGAGGAATTCAGTAGGTATTGTGAAAAAATGGTATCAAATGGTAGCTTTATACACTAAGAACACCCCAGTAGAACGGTATCACAAAGAGAAACAACCGGTCAGTTATTGAAGCTGCCAGGATGATGTTGATACAAGGAGGTGTAGCGAAAATGTTCTGGAGAGAAGCTGTCAGCACAAGTTTCTACACTATGAACTGAATTTTGGTAAAGAGAGGTAAGGACAAGACTCCTTATGAATATTCGTATGATAGATCACTTGATGTTAGTTATTTCAAAATATTTGGAAGCAAATGTTTTACTAAGAGAGGTGATTAGATTAGAAAATTTGAGGCTAAAAGTGATGAAGGTATATTTCTTGGCTATTTCACCAAGAGTAAGGCCTACAAGTGTTTTAACAACTGGACATAGAGAATTATTGAGAGTGCTGATGTTTGTGTGGATGAATATCCTGAAGTCTCAAAGGAAACCAATTTGGAGAAAAAGGATGAAGATCCTTGCATTTTTTTTTGGAACCAGAAACTGTGAAATTTGCAACCAGCAAAGCAAATATTGATGTACCAGTTCAATCAGAATAGATAAATTCAGAAGAAGATGATAATAATGTAGAAGTTGAACCTGAAGATAATGATCATGTTATTCCAAGATATCTGAGACTGAATCACAATCCTAAATAGATTATTGGGGATAAAGATGCTAGAGTACTAACCAGAAGAAGAATCAGAGAGAATTATTGCATGATCTCCACTATTGAACCAAGAACTGCTAAGGAAGTATTTGGTGATGATCATTGGGTTAAACCTAGGGAGGAGGAATTAGATCAAATTAATAAGAACAACACATGGACCCTAGTACCTTGACCAGTAAGTAAAAATGTGATAGGTACTAAGTGGGTATTCAAAAACAAGTTAAATGAAGATAGTGTTGTAGTTCACAACAAAGATAGGTTGGTTTGTGAAGGTTATGCACAAGAGGAAGGAGAAGAATATGGTGAGACTTTTGTACCAATGGAAAGACTAGAAGGCGTCATAAATTTACTTGCATTTGTAGCACATAAGAAATTCAAGGTATGTCAGATAGATGTTAAGTCAACATTTTTGAATGGGATACTAGAAGAAGTATACAATGAGAAGCCAGATGGTTATGCTTTGACTGATAAGAAAGACATGGTATCCAGATTGCATAAAGCTTTATATGGATTAAAGAAGGCACCGAGAGGATGGTATGAAAGACTTCATACACATCTGATGAAGATAGGATTTCTTAGAACCAGTGATGATAGTAACATATATCTCAAATCTGAAGGAGATAAAATACTAATCAGTGAAGTATTTGTTGATGATATCATATTTGGAGGTAATGATGACATGAGCAAAAGTTTTGTAGATGAAATGAAAAATGAGTTTGAAATGTCTTAGTGGAGAAATAAAAACTTTCATAGGCTTGCAAATACAACAAATGAAGAATGGTATTTTCATCACAGAGTCTAAGTATGTGAAAGAGGTCTTGAAGACATTTGGTATGAGTGACTATAAACTAGTTGGGAAACCAATGGTTACATGTTGTAAGTTGTCTAAGGAAGATGAGTCCAAATCTGTTGATGAGAAGGAATATAGGTCAACGATTGGAAAATTGCACTATGTTGTTCATAGCAGACTGCACATAGCTCATGCAGTTGGCATAGTTGCTAGATTTTAGAAGAATCCTAAGGAAACACATTTGATAGGAACCAAAAAATTTTTTAGATACTTGAAAGGTACTGTAGATTATAGGTTATGGTATCCATATGGAGAAAATTTTGACTTGAAGGTGTACATAGATGCAGATTGGACAAGAAATGTTGATGACCAAAAAAGCACAATCGGTGGGGAATTTTTTCTTAGAGGAAGACTTGTTTCATGGAGTAGTAAAAAGAAGAGTTGTACTTCACAATCTACTGCTGAAGCTGAGTATGTTGCAACTTACATGAATTGTACTTGGGCTATATGGATGAAGCACATTTTGGAATGTTTTAAGATGAATATTTTAGGACCTATAAAGATTTTAAGTGATAATACAAGTGCCATAAATATTTCCAAGAACCCTATTTTGCATGTACGAACCAAGCATATTGAATTGAAGTATCATTTCTTGAGGGAAAAATTACTAAGTAAATATGTGATCTTAGAGAATATTTCTACCAAGAAGCATCTTGTAGATATTTTTACTAAACCTCTGCCTAAGAATACTTTTGAGTATCTTAGAAGTCAGCTAGGGGTTGTCCCTCTTCATGAAGTCCATTAAGTATGATGTAGATTGCATTAGTCTTGAAGCTACTTGCAGAATTTTATAGAAGGATTGGTGTAGAAGTGGATTTATTTCATAGGGGGAGCATCAATTCGTAGATTGTTGATGATGCACAGTGAAATTTGACATTACGTGTTTTACTTTCAATTTGGCATTGCTATCAAAGGGGGAGAAGAATTATGTGATTATGGGAAGGAGAACCAGTGACAAGCTGAAGACAGGATTCGAGCATGTGAATACTTGGTAATGTAAACTAGGATTCCTATTCACAATCACACAACAATCAATGGTATTGATATTTGTATTGCCATCAATGCCAAAGGGGGAGATTGTTGGCATTTACATGAACATTGCATTAATGATATGTTTTGTTGTCATTGATGTCAATAAACCAATAATGATAGTGTTGATATTGTTGTTATATTGTTACTGTAACCGGTATGAAGAATTTGTGAGGAGAACTAGTAACCGGTGTAAACCCCATCTATTGATGTAACCAGTAAACCCTACATGTTGTTTTTGATAGACCCTAACTAATTAAGTTTGGTGAATTGGTTATATTGGTTTATGATCTAATGATGAGCAGTAATGATTATGACACATATGATTATTGTATGAAGACAATTTGAAGAGATTTTGGTGAGATGTTGTAATGGTTTTTATCTAGGGAATGAGAAAATGTATTGCATCTAATGCAAAGCACGTGATGAGTTACTAAGTTTGATGAAGTGGTGATCAAGGAGTGTTCAATGTTTTCTTGATTGATGTGCAGAGATTGCTATGTAATCCAATGGTCATACTTGAACCAATTTGTTTGTAATCTCTATGAGAATTAGGTTTTTGTTGTGTTACCAACCTAAACGATTTATTTATAAGGTCGATGAAGTTGTTTAGTTTAATGAGTTATCAAAGAGTTAGCACAGATTAGTTGAGTGTGTGGTTGCCAAACCGGATGATGTATTTGTGGTTTGAGTAAAGGTAGATAGGAGCATGAAATGGATCTGATCAAGCAAGTGTAGTGCTATTCAGACAGATCAACAAACTCCTATTGTTTTCTAACAATTACAACAAAATTGAAATCCCCTAACCGGGTAAGCTCTAACAAGCTTGGTGTTATTCAAATCCTCTAACAAGGTGATCCATTAGCTTAGATTTTCAAATCCTCTAGAGAGGTTACTCCTCATAGGGTATTGCTTCTAACAAGGCATTTTAGTCAATCCCTTAACTGGGGGATTCCTAACAAGATCAGTTCTTAAGAAGACTTTTGTAAAGCTTTAATAGGCTAGGCTCCTTACAAGGAGAGCTTCAAAAGAGTTTAGATAGTTATCTTGTGAGTCTCATCTCACCGTGGTTTTTACCTATTTGGGTTTCTACGTCAAAAATATTTGTATCAAGTGGTGAATGTTTTTGTGGTTATGTTTCTTATAGTTGATTTACTTAATTACTTAACTACTTTGATAATTCAGGATAACCAGAAGTATTGAGATATGAAGAAGTTGTTTACTATTAATTTGTTGTAACATTCAACTGGTTTATCTTATGAGTTTTTATCTTGACATAGGTATTACATTGATAGTTCTAATTTTACTTTGAGAGATTGATTTTTGAGATTGGTGAAGTTATTATCACTTTTTCTATCTATTGATTCACCCCCACCTCTTAGTAGTTGACCGGATACTTATTCTTTCATCATACCATCATTCTCTTAATAACATTTACTTCATCAATAAACTTATTTGGTTTTTTTTTTCTTTCCTTACTCTTGTATTTCCTTTCATAACTTCTACTAGCCAAAGATTATTGCCAATCAAGGCTACCGCTAATCTCAATATCTGACTCCACAGAAGAGTTTGAAATCTCTATTTCATTAGCTGGCTCTTTGGTATAATGATCTTGCATGCACTATGTTTCTTTCTCACCCACTTCATCATGATACGTGGGAAATTAATCCCACAAAGCATCAACCTCTTGTTCATTGCAATCAAGATCACTTAGAACATTTGAATCTATCTCCTCCACATCATGGAGGTCATATTGACAAATTGATAGAACATCCTCCTCATCTGAAAGTTAGTCCACCTCTTCATATAGTGTATTTGAGATCACATGGGAATCAATCTCAAACATATCATTTCAAAACACAAGTTGGTTTATGTCTATGGTATCATCATACAACAGATTCTCAGTTGTACATACCATGTTCATTTGTTGATCATTATATGTCACCTCATCTATCTCAAGTGTCTTTGGCTCTTGTACCTCATTCATGTCACACTCCTGCACCATGTCATGACTTTGAGAAATAAACTCATCATCAATATAGTCATATTCATAAGTACAACTAGGATGTAAAGTTTCACCCCCCTTATTGTGCTCATATTCATGGTCACCAACATTGCTCAGGTCTGCCCCATTTTGATATGCTACAAGAGAATCCAAATCTTATTCATAATCATCATTACGAGCATTAGGAAAATAGACTATATGATTCAAATCCTGGGAGTAAGTTGCATTATCATAACCAAAAGCATTTGAATCATAACCAACATGGGTTTCAACATTTGTATACATATAATCAACACTATGTCTTCCTTCACTTGCCAACTAAGACATCATATTATTAACATCTAAAGAAATAAACATTCCCCTTGAATCAAAACTACCATAGGGATGCCACTGAATCTCTATCACTTCCATGTCTTTAATTCTTTCAAACATCACTATCTCATTGTCAATTAGACTTTGGCCATACACCATTGGATTAATGACACCTTCATACTATTGGTAAGGGACATGAGGATCGACCTGATATTCATTTATGCACGCCACTAGGTTTGGAACAACAATTTCATACTAATTTAAAAATTCACTTTCAGGGGCATACACATAACCTAGTTGTTCATAGGTGTAGTTTTGAATAGGTGGCTGAGGAGTAGACATTGCTTGAGGTAGACTTGTTTCATTCATACACATTGCATCAGCTATAGGCTCATATACAATCTCATGTGAAACTTGCTGATTGGTATTTTGGAAAGACATACATGAGGGGATAGGAAGCTGGGAATCATGTCTAACTTCGGAACCATCATGCTTTCTTGCACACCAAGATCCTCTTTCAGGCTTTAGTTTCATTCTCATCCCAAACCATGAGACTTTATCAATGTTCTTAGCTATTTTGTAAGTCTCATACAAATGTTTTGGGCTTTTATTTCTTAAACTATAGCTCATCTTTGCATCAAAGGTTGTAAGGTAAACCACTAAAGCTATGTCATCAAATGGTCTAATATTTTGAGGGATTATCTTCAATGTATTTGCAAATCTCAGATTTAAAGATGAGACCGACTCATCCTTCTCAATATGAATCTCCATAGAGTCATGGATTATTGAAGTCCTAGAAATTTTCTCATAAAACTTCTCTCGAAATGCTAATTGGAATTCCTCCCATGAGCTGATTGAGAATGGTCACCAATTAGAGAATCAATCTCTCGCATCCTACTTCAAAGAATGGATAAACAATATCACGAACAAATCCTCATGATCAACCTCATAGTCATCAATTAAACCACTGAACTACAACAAGTGCTTCTCGGTTGATTAATCTTTAAACCCACCAAATAGGAATTTTGTCTCTGATTTTAGGTGGTATGTGGTTTGGGAAACCAAGGATATCATCAAAATTTAAGGCTTTATACCTGTGAATGATGAAATTTCTTTGATTGCTTGGTTGGGACTGACTTCTTAGCATATTCACATTTGGAGCCAAGTAGGGATACATATTTTGATACATATAAAATGTGCTCTCACAAGCTTTTGAAAATAAAACTTAAGACACTTGTGGCTACAACCTCTTTTCAAGAGAGTAAATCACTACAACATTCTTACTTTCTAAAAAGAAAAAAATAAAAAATAACCAAGAAAAATTAAAAAAAATTCTTATTACAACTTCCCTCTCTTAATGCTACTATCATTCAATAGGGAAGCACTCTAGTGCTCAAAGTTTCAACAAGCAATTTTCAAAAAAAATTATTCTCAGTAAGATTTTTGAGAATATCTAGAAGTATTGTAGTTGCTACTCACTTTCTTGTTGATAAAACTTCAAAGGTTTGGAGCTTGCATCATCTCTTCATCAAGATCTTTGATAGAGTTACCACCTCCTTGTAGAGGAACAATCCTTGAATAACAAAAACCCTATTCAAAAACTTTAGTATTCTATGTTTTTCAAAAGAAGAGCCACTTGAAACTCCTTCATACAAGCTGAAATAAACTTTTCCAAATTAAAAACCCCTTGGAAAGAGACTCTTAAGTATGGTTTTTACAAGAAATCCTTTGACTCTTCCCCAGCAGAGTCACCAATTTGTTAGCAATTTTTCTTTCTACCTTTAGTCCCAAGGATATACACAATACCAAACTATGCGATTGGTAATCTAGGATATGAAATCAACACTATCTATAGACTTAAGATAAGAAAACATAACTTAAAAAGGCTATCCAAGCCTTCTACTCTTCGAGTTCCAAAAAAATCAGGAGGGTCATCCAGTTGTAGGTCTGAAAATGACAAGCTTATATAAACAAAACAACAAACCTATTTAAAGATGGATAGTTCTTAGATGCATGATAATGGGTGTAGTGTCATAAATTGTACACCCTTTCTAGGGTGGTATAGTTTCACACTTAGTTTAGCACCTGCCTTAGTGTGTTTGCATCTTGCATTGTTATTTCCCTTTAAGCATTTAATTAAATCTAAAGTCATATTTCATCACTTTACATGTTATAAAGTTGGGTTCTTTATCCTGAGTGTGTCCCTTTTAATTTTATTCCTTCAATAAATCATTTTATCATAAACCCTAATTATTGTTGGAATCCAATAACACTTAGAAGGGGGGGGGGGGGGTGAATCAGTGTTATACCAAAAAGTTCATTTTTAAGCTTATTAAAACATGCATCCACCAATTGGTACATCGATACATACAAAATTGCAAGAATTAAAGAAAATCAATAAGCCAATCACAAAAATGAGAACCATAACACACAAAATTATATGTAGAAAACCTCAAAGAGGAAAAACCATAGTGGGATTTGTGATCCACAATATCAATCCACTAGCCATATGAAGAGATATTACAAAATATAGGGGCCTGCACTTGTAGGAAGGCTTATAGTGTAGAGCACACTGCTCAATCACAAAAGGAGCCTCACTGACTATATATAAACCCAGATTACAATCTGGAGAAGTGTTGAACAACAAAAGGTAGCATCTTCTATGGCAGAATACAGTTCTGGTTAAGCTCTATCTATTCTAGTCTGAAACCCTAAACCCTTTACTAGAATAACCTTTACATAAATATCCTCACATACATAATTTCTCTGATATATTTCATATCATATCACATCCACATCTCCATTACATTACAATATCAAACTGATCTAATCCATCTGGCTTATATACCCTATACAACTTATCTTTCCTTATGTCAGCTTACCAAGATAATTAAAATATCAATATACATGTCGGTTAGATAACATAAATACATGAATATCAAAAAGGTCGATAAACTTATTCTAAACCATGTCGGCTTGCATTGTCAGTAACAAAAGAAATCCTTCTATCCTGTCGGTGCTAGTGCCAATGTAATGTCTGTGAAGTGCCTGTCGGTACATAATTGCACTAAAAAATGAAGCCGGAACAAGATACCATGTTTCCATCAATGACAACATAGTGTAACCAACCATTTGAGCATCAATTGGCAACAATCTCCCCCTTTGGCATTGATGGCAACACTCATGTAAAAATGGTCATGGTTTCATCTGTCGGTTTCATCATGTTTGCTCCCCCTAAGCTGAATATTCATCAATACAAAATATTCCATACTCCATATCTCCCCCTAATGTATACAACTACCTCTTATTTCTTTTTCACATTTGTATCAGTCCCCCTTTTGACATCAATGCCATCAAAATTTCAAAAACAATGTCAAAGATCCAAAACTGTACAATGAGTATCCCAAAAATATCTTATCGAAACTTAACAAATTTAAATTTTTTTGGATATGCCTTCTCCAATAGCTCAAGATAAGTATCCCAATCAGTTTTGAAAGTGTTAGAAATAGATACAAGTCCATTTAGTATATGAGCAAATTATTCTTTCTCACTTAACTCTATCGGTGTGGGCTTTCCAACCATATCCATACACTCCTTATGTACACTGAGTGAATCCAACCAAGGACTCACCAAGCCTCTCACAGTTTTGGCTCTTCTTATGATTTTGTCTTTTTCCTTCTCAAGAATAGAAATTTGGGCTTCCAAAACCAAAATTTGATCAATGGATGTAGTCAATGAAGTCAATCCATCAAAAGAGTTAGCTATACCTACAATTTTCTCTTGAAATTCCTTAATCTTCTTATCCACATTAACTGTAAGTACATCTGTGTTACAGCATACTCTATTTTACAACATACTCTATATATATTTGTTTTCTCTTGTTTGTCTATGTTTCCTTGGTTTTCATGAGTGCTTAGGGTTGCTCCCTTGTTTTGATGTTGTTTCATGTCAGTTTGGCTGATGGTCGGCTGTTGTGAAACTTTTGGTTTCGGGTCCATGTAAAACCTATTTATCTTTATCAAAAACATACTCTGTATATATTTGTACACTGCTTGAAAGAGTTATCTATCAATTGCAGTTTCATCAATCTTCTTCTTCTCAGATTCAATCACGAGATCAAATGCAATGATTTTAGCTTGTGTGAACTAGGGTGAAGTACCCATAATACCCTTTCCTTTTCCTTCAACTAGGGTGTCTGCAATGTCTTTTTTTTAAATTTTGGTGAAGTAAAGAAACCTCAGTTCTCTCCAAAGAACTTAATCCATGCCTTGTGGTCTCCTTTATTATCTCATTTACCCTTCCTAGCATAAGACTGGTTATTTTATGTTTTCTGTTAAAGACTTTTCTATCTGTCACCTTAAGTGTCCTATCCATTTCCTCTAGAGTAATAGAAACACAAATAGATAACAACTCTTGAATTTTTATGTGTTTGTCTTCTTGCATTGCAGATAGTCTCCTAGCATCTAACATATCATATAATTCTATTGATATTTGATATTCAATTTCTATCAAGGCTTTCTTATAAATATCCAAATATAACAATACTACTTCCTCTACCTCTCTTTGTTCATCATTCTCTAAACAATCATAGTAAAATTGTACATTCTTTAACATGCCATCCTTAGTTATTTCATCTACTAAATCTGCACAAGTTTTTGGTGGAACATTACCAGATTGAATAGCTGTATCAATGTTATTCTTCTTCTTCCTTTTTGTAGTACTGGATGGAGTTGGAGGTGTTTCTTTTGATGCTTATTTCTATGCCGGTATCTTGAATGTAACTTTCCTAACTAGATGCCTTTTAGCCTCTACTTTGATTTCCTCTATTTTTTCCTTACGACCCTTTTGAATGCTAGGGGTGTGTCATCCTCAGATTCAGACTCAGTTGTGATAGACTCAATGAACACTTCTAGTTCTTTCCTCTTCTTGCCTTTCTCCAGGACAACATCAATTAATGCTTTGATGTCTTGTGAAACCTTCTCAACAAACTTACTTTCCTTTCCTTCCTACTTCTCCCTCTTCTTCCAGTTGAACTCTATTTCAACCTCTTGTGTTTTTTGTTTTGCAGTAGCATAGGGCTTCTCAACCTCATCAATAGGTGCATCAATCAACATCTTTGCATAAGCATCAAGGATCTATGCATCAACTTCATATCCCATTTCCTCAATTCAAATCTTCTGGGGCTTGACTTCTTCCATAAGTGTTTCATCTTTCTTCACCATGAAGCATATGTTAGTTTAATATTTTTCAATAATATTCTTAGTAACCCTTTCCCTAGATTTCATAGACTTCTGGAATCCCTTAAAATATCCCCATACATTGTCATCCCTCTGACTACCCAATGTAGCAATTGACTATTTCAATTGTCTCCCTACCGGGATATCAAATGCCCATTGTTTCTTCTCAAAACTAGGAGTGTCATTCATGAAAAATAACAATAAGCAGACAATTAAGTTGCCATATCAGAAAGTTCCTTTCTTTTCAACTTTAATGTTTCCTCAGTTTATTAATAATTCATCTAACAACCAACCACATAGATCCAATTTCTCATTTTTTCTCATCATCTTATAAGCTACGAAAATGCAGGAGCTAGAAACATAATTCTGTTGGTTTGACTGAGTTACCTTATAACCGATGCTCATGCTACCGAATATGATGTCTGTGTCAGTATTAGTGTTGATTCTCATAGATCTCCTATCAGATGTTGCGCTAGTGATTTTATTGACATACTTATTAGAGACCTTTCTTATCTAGACGTTGCCCAACTTGTGGTAAACCAGTGATTTCCCTAATGGATTCCATGGTGATCTTGTAAGGTCTGTCTAACTAGATAAACTCTCCATTTACTCTGCTTAAAACATACCTAACTATTTCATCCTTGAATTCTAGAATGTCTAGAATGTCGGTAAACCCTAAGTCTTCAATGTGAATGTATGCTGGTTTGATCTTTCCAAAATCTCCCATAAGCTTGCTCATGCACATGCTCTTTATATCAGATGTCCCCAAATCCTCAATGTGATAGTGTATGTATGCCCTAACATGTTTGAAATATACAACTCCCTCCGGAACATAGGAAAATGCTCCAACCAAATCTTCCAAGGTAGGCACATGCGGATACCACTTGAAAATTGGCCTGGGACGGTCCTTGACCTCAACAACAATCAGATAAGCAATAAAGATAGGAATAGATATTGATCCCACTTCCATGATTAGGGAAAAATACCTAATGATCACTTTGATGGTCTTGAAAAGCACTGAGAGGGGGGGGGGGGGGTGTGAATTAGTGACACCAAAACAAGCACAACTTTAAACACTAACTGGTAGATGAACTTAACTAAGAATTTGAACAAAATACATGCTATCCAAATTGAAATAACAACATCCGCATAAAGTAGAACATCCACCATAACACAAGTGTTTATACGTGGAAAACCCAAATAGGTAAAAATCATGGTGAGATGGAACTCACAAGTTAACTATTTGCAGTAATAGAAAACTGACCAGTTAAGGTCTTACAAAGTGCTCTTCTAGAAGTGAATCTTTTTAGAGATCCCAAGCTTGATTAGAAACTTATACCCTATTAAGAGTACTACACTGTTAAAAGTAACCTTGCTGGAGGATTTTAGAATCCAAACTAATGGATCACCTTGTTAGAGGATTTGTACAATGAAGCTTGTTAGAGCTTACCCGGTTAGGGGATTTGATTCTTTTGTAATGATTAGAAAAAAAGAAGAAAGATTTGATCTATTCTGAGTAGCACAAGACTTGCTTGATCAGATCATTCTAAGTACATTCAACACTGCTCTTCATCTAAACACTTATCGCTCTTCAACAAAAGATTTCACTCTTTATACATATTATTATTTGCAAAAAAACTCCTCTTCTATATCAGTTCTCTCTCTTAAAATGATTCACTAAGATGTCTTTAAATAGACATACAATTCTTATGTCGGCCATAGGAACACAATTTCCTAGGTGCAGTGTATCTAGACATTTAAACATAACTCATCACAAAAATGACCGCCAAACAAATGGTGCTAGTAACTCATCACAAAAATGGATACGGGTTAAAACAGTCAATACTGGTTGGAACATAATATGTGAGCCATTGTTCTGGAATCTTCCACTTGATCTTCATCTTCAACTTTAACTTCATTTTGATGACAACTTAATGTAACCACAGGTTATGTCTTAGGCACATACCGGTTGACACAAAGTACCGGTTAGAGATAGACCTTAAACATACTGGTT
This sequence comes from Cryptomeria japonica, assembly GCF_030272615.1. Taxonomy (NCBI): domain Eukaryota; kingdom Viridiplantae; phylum Streptophyta; class Pinopsida; order Cupressales; family Cupressaceae; genus Cryptomeria; species Cryptomeria japonica. The sequence continues at coordinate 784,036,179 of NC_081411.1, read as the reverse complement.
AATAGTGTAAATCAATGAAGTTACACCGGTAGTCAATGTAATCATATGTGTGTGTAACAGTTTCATCAATGACAACAAGTGATGAATATATGATAATAATCATCAAGCCAACAATCTCCCCCTTTGGCATTGATGACAACACTTAGAAAAAAAAAAGAGTAATACAATACCGCTAAGTATATATATATATATATCCCCCTTTTTAATGCAATACCCCCCCTTAATGCATGCATAAATACAAAATTTTCAAAAACACACATACATATTATTAGTGCCCCTTTGACAACAATGCCAAAATGATAAAGTAAAATATATACATATATATATAGAAAATTTGTATCAAAGTGTTCATCATATATGAAAATTTTAAACATGTTCATGCATTGGCTATTTTCATAAAAATATTATTGAAATTATACTTCATCCGGGATAAAGCATTCTCCCATGATTCCAGTATGTTATCCATATACTTAGAGCTAGACAGCAATTGGGAATAAAATTCTTCCATTGAGTCTAGCATGCAGGTTTCAGGAGTAGCAAGAATAGCTTCTACACTAGAGTAGGCTTTTTGAAGAATGTCGACCTATGAGGTGAGATGACTCTTGATCTCTCTTAGAGATCAAAATCTCTTAGCCCTCTCATTATCATTCTTGTTCAGTTTGTCATGCAAATCATCTATAGATCGGTTAAAGGCATGAATGGAGTCCTAGAGTGGGACATATGCCTTGCATAACCTTTCTATTTCAAGCTCGGTTTCAACGTGATTCTTAGAGATATAAGAGTTAAAGAAAGTAAGATTGGAGATAGAGGCAAGATAACTCCCTCCAGATTCAATAGCTTTCTTTAACAGACTTCCATTATGAGATAAAGCCATTTTGCTATTTTCAATGTGCTTAGCTAGTTTATCTCCATATGCCTTCTTGTGGCTCTTCTTAGCAGACATTTGAGTAGCATCTTCAAGCGATTTGATTTGATCAGATGCATCTGCAACTAATTGACCAAGTTTGTTGATAGGAGTGGGAAGATGTGCAACAACTATTTCCGGTAGTAAACCAGATAAAATTCCTACTGCATTCTAGATTTCTCTGCTTCAATCCTCTACTCTTTGAGTCACTTCTTGTGTGCTCGAGATTTCATAACATTAGCAATCTTCATCATTTATGATGCAATCAAGGTGTTCATGTCAATAGGTCCTAAGATACTTAAAGAATCTTCATCATCATCATCAAGTAGTTCTTGCTTCGCTGGTTCAGGGGGTATACTCTTAATGATGGCTCTTTCTGTGTTTTTCTTTGTTGTATCTCCAATTTGCTAAGTAATAGCTTCCTCCATAGACTCCTTTTGAGTAGTCTCAATGACTAGTGGAGATTGGGGTTTCTCTAGTTATTTAGTTGCCGTTTCACTGGCCACTTTTAGTTGAGTACCTAGTTGATCAACTGATGTAACCTATATTTTTGTGATTGTAGGAGGATCCATATCTGGTGTAGTGATGTCTCCAGATAGGTCTACTGTGTCCTAAACATCTTCATCAACAATAATAATGAAATCATCCTTTTTCTTGGTTGGATAGACTACATTATCCGGAACAATTTCCTCTTCATCCATTTTCAATCAACGAACATCATCAGTAGTATCATCCTTTTTGCTAGAGTGGATGACTTCTTCCCTTTGTTTGTTTACATAGGCTAGCTAATGAGTCTCAGACTCAATAACTTCCCTTTTCCATTAAGGAGCTTCAATCTCCTCATTTTAAAATCAAAATATGCTTTGTATTCCTTAGTTAAAGCACTAATTCCATCTGATGATAGATTGGGAAAATATTGTACAAATATTTCATGAATAATCTTCTTTTTTAATTGAATGGCTTCTTCCCATTTATCTAACAAAGTATTATATAAAGAGATTGAAATATCTTTCTCCAAATCATGCGGAAATATATTATAATGACCCAAATAAGTTATTAACTATTGGATTACTTGCTTTTGCTCATCTTCAGTAAAAGAATCATAATGTTCTTTGACATTGTCAAACCTATTTCTTCCTAAAGACTTCACTATCCTCTCAAAGATTGTGTCAGGTTTGTAGGTAGCAATATCTATAGGTGTAGTTGCCTTTGGCACTACCTTTATCTTCTTAGGTGTTCTGTCGGTTGCTTTTTCCTTCTTTGGTTCTTCTTCAGAATCTGTACCCTCAGACTCTGGTTGCAAAATCTATTTCCCATTTCTCTTCTTTGGTGGGCTCTCCTTCTTTTCATATACTTTAGGTGCTGGTTCCTTCTTGGTTAGGACACTCTGAATCACCCTTGTGGTCTTTTTCACAAGAGATTTCTCATTAGATTTATTTTTCTTTCCTTTCACTTTAGCTATAGGTTTAGTACCAGTTTCAGTTGGTGCAGCTTGGACTGCCAAGATGTCTAATTTTGCCTTCCTTTTATCTTTAGGCGATGCTAACAGTGTATTAGCATAGCCGACTAGTAAATCATGATTGACCTTGTAGCTCATATCTTCCATCTCTTCTTCTATAGTTTAAATTGCTTGCATCAAGCAGAAGTCAGTGGTAACCATGAAGATTATGTCTTTTGCAAAGTGTTTTACCACATCTTTAGGTAACTGCACTCTCATGCTCATCTTTTTTTGGAATTCATTAAAATACTTGTTCATGGCAGCTGAAAAAGTATTCTTTACACCCTTAATGTTGTTCTTGATCTGTGCATTGACTAGTTGTTCCATGGACCATTCAATATCAGTGATACCTGGTAGGAAGTTCTAAGAGTAGAAAAATAACCTGGCTAACAGCTGACCATAGTTGAATTTTTGTGTATTGTCCTTCTTAATGGATTTCAAATTTTGAAATAATTGGTCTCTGATAGCCTCACAAATATCATAGTTTGCATTATCAACAATCATTCTATGTGTTGTGTGGATTGTTGCAGATGGAACACTGTTATGTCGACTAGAGTAGAATACCTTGTAGCCTATCACCATTGCTACAAGTTTCACCATAGGGTCTCTAATAGTGTTGATAGCGAAGGCATGCTTATTAGATGTAGAACCGGTTAGCTGGAAGACAATGTCCTTTGAAATTCTTCTTAACACAGGAATTTCACCGATTGATCAATAACCTGTTACAGCCCTAATAGCCTCCTTAGTTATCGTATGGGTTCTTTCCAAATACATATTCTCTCTGTGGACTCAACTCAAGATGATTCTTATGTGTTCATCCTCAAAGTATTCAAGAAAACATGTGGCATTATGAAACCCTTTTTCAAAAACTCTAGCATATTTTGCTTCAATTTTTCCATTCTTATCACAAAGTGATTTCAGCCGAGTATAGATGTGTAGAGCTCCTAAATCTTCTATTTTGCAATCTATATAGCTGGACAAGTCACCTTTGACCACAACACCACTTGGGACTTGTGATAATGCATTATAAGACAATTTCATCTACCTTTAGATCTTCCTCAGGCTCAGCAGTGATCATCAACCTCTCTACAGACTTAGAAGTAGATGTCATTCAAGATAAACAAATTTCAAAGTGGTATACAAAGAAATAACTTTTATCTTGCACATCACTCCATTTTTCTGGTTGAAATGTTCAAATGCACACCTGTTCACCTCTCTGCAACTTTCGATTCAACTTGATTTATCTAATCACAAAGAAATTCACCAATTTACACCAAGACAATCTTGTTCTGGTCTACAATCGCTTAAAATTTCTTTTTCAAAAGAGTTAGGGTAAAAAAGATAGAGTAAAAATTAATTTTATCCACTTTACCAACCACAATAAATGCTCTCACTTTTAGGTTACAAAACTTAATTTTTATTTACTACTTAAGTGGAATACCGGTTGATAACATGTCAGCAAAAAGTCACCAAAATTCAAAATTCAAAAAAAAATCTTTCCCGCTTATTTCTCAAAGGGGTCCGGAAATGTTTTACCGTTATGCTCCCCTTAGCCGTGTTAGACAGGCTTAAGTCACTAGTGCTAGATTCTCTTCATTGGGTGAAGGAATGGTTTCCTCTAAAGGAAAATCTTTGCCTTTCTTCTTCCAAGTCTGGTTCATATCCTCTTTGGTTTCCTCAACATCAACTTTTTGCTTGCCTTTCTGATCCTTGAAAGAGTTGACCAGTTTACTAGTCCTTGATCTTCAAAACTTTGTCAAGTGCCTTGGTTTGTTGCAGTGGTAACAGACCATACTAGATGATCTCCAGGGTCCTGCATTTCCTCTTCCTATTCTTTTTCTGCAGTTCATAGCCACATGACCAAAGTTATTACAAAAGGTACAAACAACATTTGTTGCCTTTTCCATTTTGAATAGACTAAACCGGTTGCCATAGGATCTTTGCTAGTTCCGGTTTACCCAGTTATCAAAATTCCTTATTTGGTCACCATATGGTCTAGGATGCATGTGTGGCATGAGATTGTTTGATCCATACCTGCACTCAATATGTCTATGCCCATTCATTCCACATGTGTAGCAATGACCTTCAAACTTTCTAGACACATACCTAGCATTAGTATTGTAATATGCATTTCTATTAGGTTTGTTCCTACAAACATTTGTAGTATGACCAAGCTTATGACAAAAAAAGTAGACAGGTTTAAAAACCTTTTTACCGGTAGTCTTGTTGACTTTAGAAGCAGTTTTATTCTTTGTACCGAAGGATTCACCTTTTTCAGTTGTATGAAAACCAAGTCTAGAGATATCACCCTTCATTCTCTGTGATTGAATTTGTTCTTCCAACATGGTAGAAATTTGGAAGAACTTCTTCAATTTCTCATTGGCTTTAGTAAGCTTTTTGACAAGATCTTCATTATGCTTAGACAGGTTCTCTTTTAGAGATGATGCCAACTCAAGATCCAACTTTAGGTTTTCCTTTTCTTCTATTTCAGGAATCAAGTCCTCATGTATTGTATCCTTTTCCCATTTGATCTTTATGATCTCCTGACCTCTTACCTTGATAAGATCTTTAGCAGCTCTTCTAGCTTCCAGTTCCTGACTCATGCAGATAGTGAGACCTTCTAGTTCTCTTCTTAGATTCAGTTTTTCATCATTCACCTTTTCAACTTCATCAACTAAAGCTTCAATATTGGCTTCATCTAAAGAACTATTATCAGATATTTCTAGTAATTTTTCAGATAACTATCTCCTTTTGGCTTGAGAGACTTTCAATTTACCCCTAAGGGATTCAATCTCATTTCTACTAGCTTCTAGCTCTCTAACCATCTTGAAGTAGCTTTTGTCCCCCATGGTAGTTTCAAGATTCTCTTCTAAGTGGTTAGGCTTCAAAGAAGTTAGTGTTAGGATTCCCAAAGATACTGAGAGGGGGTGTGAATCAGTATCTGACTAGTAATATAATTTACTTGAATTATAACATGAAAAGCATATCAAAACTGTGTACCGGTAAACCAAAAGCAATGTAGCAAATAAGAATAACCACAACATAAGAGACACACCATAACATAGTATTTTTAACGAGGAAACCTGGTGTGGGAAAAACCTCGGTGGGATTTGTGACCCACAATATTCACTTACTGGCCAATAAGAGAATATTACTATTTATAATAGGGGTCTACACATGCAGGAAGGCCAAGTGTCTATAGCTCACTGTTCAGTTACAAAACAAGTCACACTGGCTTACAAAAATGGATTATACAAATCCAATGTCTTGTATTGCTTCAGATCAACATCTACTATGCCAGATTCAGTACCGGTTTAAGCTCACAATATACATAAACCTTTATCCCAATAATTCACACATTAGGTCTGCTATCATCTTTCCATACTTTGCATTCTAAATGATCTACAATGATCTGATACTTATATGATTCATATTACAATCCACCAAGTCAGCTTACAAAATATTTTACAATTAAATACAAAATATATATACACAAAATTCCTGTCAACCATGGTGCCGATAATCTTCCTTTTTGGTGTTGGTGATCTGTATGCTGGTGTAGAGTCTATCGCTGTCAGTGCCTGTGTTTGCTTGCTATTATCACATGATTGTAGGGTTGCCATCAATGACAATACGTTCAATCACCTACAATTTATCATTGGACTGTGCATTTGCCAACAATCTCCCCCTTTGACATTCATGGCAACACTCATGAGAAAAATTGAAAAATGATTTGCCAAAATTGTCTTACCAAAACTGTGTGCTCAAAATGCTGTTTCAAAATTGAGTGCTCCCCCTGAGCAGATGATGTCCTTTCTTTTGATCATTTTTCTCATCTCCAGTACTCCCCCTTTGACATCAATGACAAAGGTTGTCATTCACTATCAGTGGAGTGTGGTTCCTGCCTAGATCCTTGTAACTAGTGGGTTACAATCTAGAAAAGGTCTACCAGTACCAGGTTTAGACTGTCACTAAACCTTTTTCTATCCTTTAATACTACTTCTATTCTCTGAACTATATCAGTGAGTATGTGCATTTTCTCTTCTAGTGTCTTAAGTCTGGGAACCAGAGCCTCAGAAATTTCTTTTCTCAAAGAAATGAGGTAATCTAGTTTTGGACCAAGTTTGCATTTTAAGTTCTTTGCCTTGACCTAAATTCTCTTCAAGATTGGAAAAGTCCTTTTCAATTTCCAAAAATGAATCTGATGATCCTATTAGGTTGTCAACAATATTATTGATTTCATCTTGTGCTTTGCTGATCTCAGATTCTATGTCCTCTGTCAAAATATTAGTTTTGCAGGTGTCTCTGTACAGCTTCTTGAAATCCAAAATTGTTTGTCCTAGTTCTGGTAATAAGGTTTCCATTTTCTCCTTATTCTCCTTCACTATTTCATTAAAGAATTTTTCTTTTTCTCTAATCATTCTCTCTTTCAATGTGTCCTCATTTATCTGATCAACTGTCAAAATGTTGTCGCTGATGAATTTAGACAATGTGTCTAGTTGTCCTAAAGAATCTTTATTATCCACAATACACTTCGGTGCTATCAATTTAAGAATAGGAATTGTGTCATCAATAGCCTTATAGGCTTGTGCATTACACTCTATGATTTTCTTTATTGAGTCCAGTAAGACCTTTGTCACATTTGTAGGCCAGATTTCTGATATTGAAGTACCAGATGTCTCCCCAATCATTTTCACAATTTCCATGTTGCCGGTTGTAGTAATAACCTTGCTTGTTTTGACCTCTGGTAGATCAGTTTGTGTTTGCATTTATATTAGCAAAGGTTTAGGCTTTTCAATTTTTGTTGGTGGCACTATCTCAGTCTAAACCTGTGTCTCAACCTGTTTCTATTCTGGTTTCTCTGTGCTCTCAACTGTCGGTTTCTTTGATGTAGTCTCTCTATGCACTTTTGGTTTCTCTATATTGTTTTTCAGTTTCATTTACCAGTGCTTCAGATGATTTCTTAGTGGTGTCCTCTATCGATTTCTCTATATCTGTGCTAACATTAATCACCACATCTACAGCCGGTGGCTTAGTAGCCATATCTTCCTTCTTATCCTTAGTGGTTTCTTTATTTACCACAATGTTTACCTCCTGGGTGTCTATATTCATAGTGTACAGTATCTCTGACTCAGGATTTGTATCCTTTTGAGGAGTCTCTATACTCTCAGTAGTCAGTTGATTTTTAGTAGTATGTGTCAGTGGAGTATCAAAAGGAGGTGGGGGTACATTATCAATTATTTTAAGGCTTGGAGGTCCACCTACCTTACCTTTCCCCTTATCCTTGTCTTTTTGGTATACCTTGATGGTCTTAGGTCTTTTGAGTTCTTCCTATTTTTCTTTTTCAACAAATAATATGTCCTATAAGTCTATAGTCTCTTTAGAAACTTCATTCACTCTTCCTGCCATCAGTGCTACATGACAGTGAGTGGTTGAGAATACTGTTCAGTTAGCTTCACTGATTAATTGGTCAATCTCTTCAGGTAAGTTCACTGGGTGAACTACAAGTAATTTGCCAATTTTTATTTTCTTATCTAGCTCAACAATAGCTACCCTTCTAGCTTCTAGTCTTCTATATAAATCATTAGGTATCTCATCAACAATTTCCATAAAAAATTTCTTGTAAATATCCAAGTGTAAAATTACACTATTTTCTATGCTTTCTTTGTCATCAGTGGAAAGTGTGTTATATAGTTTGCTAATGTTTTCCAACTTTCCATCCTCTATTATTTCATTAAGGAGTTTGTCCAGTGGAGCAATATCTTGTTTTACCTTCTTCTTCGAAGTCATCTTCTTAACTAGAGGCTTAACTGCCTGTTGCTTTTGTCTTGTTCTCCCAGGTGTAGGTGAGGGTGCTGGTGAGGGTTTTCTTTTCCTTTCTACCCTTTTGAATATCACCAGTATATCATTCTTAGAAGAAGTTCCAACTGGTGAAAGATGAGCTTCCAGTTGAAGTCCTTCCAACTCACTTTCCTTGATACCAGTTTGCTTTAACACATCTTCCTTAATTTCTTTAGCTTGTCTAGTTCCCTTCCTTACTGTTAATTCAACTTTCTTAACTATTTTCCTAGACTGAATTCCACTTTCAATTGTCTCTGCATTTCCAAAGACTTTCTCAGATGGTTCCTTTGGTTCTTCAAGGAGGGCTTTTGCATAAGTTTCAATGATGTTATCATCTATTTCATATCCCATTTTAGTTACCTAGATAGTCCTAGGGACAACTGCCTCCATCCATATTTCATCTTTCTTAATTACAAAACATATTTCCTTTTGATATTTATCTACAATTTCTTGTGACAGCCTTATTCTAGTTTTCATTCAAGCCTTTAGTGCTTGAAAATGTTCATTTAAGTTTTTCTCTCTGTCTTCTCCCATGTTGATTAATAAATCCAATAATTGTTTTCCTACTGGTATATCAAAGCCAAAATCTTTCCTACCAATACCGGGTACTTGCTTAGTAATATACAACATCAAACATACAAGCAAATTTCCAAATCTAAAGGTTCCTTTCTTATCCCCTTTGATCTTCTTTAGATTGTCTATTGATTCATCTTTGAGCCTTTCACATACATCTATTCTAGCATTATCATTAACCATGTCATATTCACTTTTGATACATAGGCTAGAAACCGAGTTTAACCTATTTGCATGTGTAGCTTTGTAGCCTAAAATCATATTGACAAATATGACATTGATGTCCTTCACATCATTTACCCTTAGAGACCTTTTGTCAAATGTTGCGCCAGTTAGGTCCATCACTGTGTCATTTGAGACCCTTTTAGTTATGTCAGGTCTACTATTGGTGGAAGGTAACCTTGTTACTACCTTAACTGCTTCTTTGGTGATCTTATGGATGGAGTCCAACCAAAATAATTCACCATGGACTCTGCTTAGGACTATTCTTATCACATCTTCAGGAAAATCAGGGATGCTAAGAATATCCATAAAACCTAGGGTTTCTACTACCTTGTGTTCCGGTTTGACATTACCATCTACATCACAAATCACAGTCCTATACATGTTCTTGATTTCATCATCTCCTAATTCCTCTATATGACAATGAATGTATATCCTAGGATCCTCTGCATAAACTACTCCCTTAGGTATTTTTGAAAATGCACCTATGGTATCATCCTTCTTCACTATTTCGAGAACAAGTTTGAATACGGGTCTAGGGCACTTGATAACTTCAATCACAGTAGGGTTTGCAATAAATTCAGGTGTGGATGAGGAAACCATAGTTATAAATACCTCAATCTACCTTAAGGATGAGTGCTTGGATGATCTGCTTCACTTTTTCACTAAGGATGCCTTCACTCGGGAATTTTCACGATCTTGGAGATTTGAATGCTCAGTGAATAAAAAAGGAGATAAAACACTTGCTTTATAATGTTATTTTCTCCAACTACCACATTTAATGCTTTCCGGTTAAGTCACAACTTAACTCATCTGCCGGTATAGAAGCAATTCAACTTCTCACCATCAACCGAGGGTATAATAGCATGTTTTTCAATTTGTTGCTAAACCCTCAAAGGATTTTCCTTCAGTTAGATGAAGAGTCTCCTGCCAGTGGAATGATACTCTATTCTATCGGTGGAGGAGTATTTCCATCAACATTCTGATCTGATTTTCTGATCCATTGCTTTGAGAATTCTTGCTTTACCTCTTCAACTTTTTCTTTACCTTTCAAGCTAGGACCTTTGTTATTTGCCGGTAGTGCCTTACTTCTACAAAATTTTGCAATATGTCCAATCTTGTTACAAGCATAACAAGTCAAATTGTTTTTCTGAATAGCTTTCCCATATCCTATGTTGGTTTGTGTTCTGTATTGATTAGATAAGTGTCCAAATCTTCCACAAACATAACATCTTACATTCATTCTGTAATTTTTTGAGTTATGACCAACTTTGTTGCACTTAGAACATTGACCGGTGGGTATATTAGTGTTCTGATAATTTCTAGATCTACATGGATTTCCTCTATGACCATACTTGTTACAGTTAAAGTATTTCCCATTAAATTTGTAAGCATTAGGTTGTCTTACCAGTTTACTATGATCATGATTGTTTGCAGTACCAGAGCTTTCACCAACATTAAAGCCAAGGCCATTTGTATCACCATTTGGTTTTTGATTCTCCAGATTGTCAACAAGTTCTTCTGAACTTTTCTTGAATTTTTCCCTATGTTGATTTGTAGTAGCCAGTTCTTTCTCCAAGATTCCTTTCTTTCTCATGAGTTCATTTGTGTCATTTTGTGTATGCATCAAATCTATCTTTAACATATCATTTTCATGACTAAGTCTTTTGTTTTCATTTCCAGCATCATTTAGTCTTCTAACTAAGTCTTCTTCATTCTTCTTCCAATTTTCAGTTTCTTTACAAAATCTCATAGTCATATCTTGCATCTCATTCTTCATTGTACTATTTTCTTGTCTTAGCTTGTTTACCAAATCATTAAGAGTTTCCTTTTCATCATCATTATTCTACATCTTTTCACAAAGTTCTCTTCTCTTATTCCTTGCAATAGTGAAATTTTATTGAAGTCCTTGAACAATATCTTGTGCAACCTTCAAATCATCTTCAAGTTTGATATTCTTCACTTTTTCTACATCATAGTCTAAAAGAGTTGTTTCCAATTGCTTTCTCAAGTTTCCATCTCTACCAGTGTCAAGATCTTCCTCAAGTTGTTAGGCTTTTGAAAATAGAGGACCAGGCTTTGATACCAATTGTTAGGATTCCCAAAGATACTAAGAGGAGGGGGGGTTAATCTGTATCTGACCGGTAATATAATTTACTTAAATTATAACATGAAAAGCATATCAAAACAGTGTGCCGGTAAACCAAAAGTAATGCAGCAAATAAGAATAACAACCACAACATAAGAGACACACCATAACACAGTATTTTTAACGAGGAAACCCAGTGTGGGAAAAACATCGGTTGGATTTGTGACCCATAATATTCGCTTACTGGCCAATAAGAGAATATTACTATTTACAATAAAGGCCTGCACATGCAGGAAGGCCAAGTGCCTAGAGCACACTGTTTAGTTACAAAAGAAGTCACACTGACTTACAAAAAAGGATTATACAAATCCAATGTCTTATACATCTTCAGATCAGCATCTACTATGCCAGATTCAGTACCGGTTTAAGCTCACAATATACCTTTATCCCAATAATTCACACATTTGGTCTGCTATCATCTTTCCATACTTTGCATTCTAAATGATCTACAATAATCTCATACTTATATGAGTCATATTACAATCTGCCAAGTTGGCTTACAAAAGATTTTACAATTAAATACAAAAAATATATACACAAAATTCTTGTTGGTCATGGTGCCGATAATCTTCCTTTTTGGTGTCGATGATCTGTATGCCTGTGCTAGTGCTTGTGTCTGCCTGTCGGTATCACATGATTGTAAGGTTGCCATCAATGAAAATACCTTCAATCACCTACAATTTCTCATTGGAGTGTGCATTTGCCAACAGTTAGGCTCTGATACGAATTGATGGTCTTGAAAAGCATTGAGAGGGGGGAGGGTGAATCAGTGACACCAAAACAAGCACAACTTTAAACACTAACTGATAGATGAACTTAACTAAGAATTTGAACAAAATACATGCTATCCAAAATGAAATAACAACATCCACATAAAGTAGAACATCCACCATAACACAAGTGTTTATGCGTGGAAAACCCAAATAGGTAAAAACCATGGTGAGATGGAACTCACAAGTTAACTATTTGCAGTAATAGAAAACTGACCAGTTAAGGTCTTACAAAGTGCTCTGTTAGTAGTGAATCTTGTTTGAGATCCCAAGCTTGATTAGAAGCCTATACCCTATTAAGAGTACTACCCTGTTAAGAGTAACCTTGCTAGAGGATTTTAGAATCCAAACTAATGGATCACCTAGTTAGAAGATTTGTACAATGAATCTTGTTAGAGCTTACCCGGTTAGGGGATTTGATTTTGTTGTAATGATTAGAAAACAACAAGAAAGATTTGATCTATTCTGAGTAGCACAAGACTTGCTTGATCAGATCATTCTAAGTACATTCAACACTGCTCTTCATCTAAACACTTATCGCTCTTCAACAAAAGATTTCACTCTCTATACATATCAGTATTCACATAAAAACTCCTCTTCTATATCAGTTCTCTCTCTTAAAATGATTCACTAAGATGTCTTTAAATAGACATACAAATCTTATGTCAGCCATAGGAACACAATTTCCTAGGTGCAGTGCATCTAGACATTTAAACACAACTCATCGCAAAAATGACTGCCGAACAAATGGTGCTGGTAACTCATCACAAAAATGACTGCCAAACAAATGGTGCTGGTAGCTTATCATAAAAATGACCGCCAAGCAAACAGTTTTGGTAACTCATCACAAAAATGGATACCGGTTGGAACAAAATATGTGAGTCATTGTCCTAGAATCTTCCACTTGATCTTCATCTTCAACTTTAACTTCATTTTGATGCCGAATAATGTAACCGTAGGTTATCTCTTAGGCACATACCGGTTGACATAGAGTACTGGTTAGAGATAGACCTTAAACATATCGGTTAACAATGTAAATCAATGAAGTTACACTAGTAGTCAATGTAATCATATGTGTGTGTGAGAGTGTTTCATCAATGACAACAAGTGATAAATATATGATAATCATCATCAAGTCAACACACTTTTGGTGAAACCCTTAACAAATTCTTCCAGTTGCCGGTGAAATTGCTCAAGAAAATATCTGATTGCACTGAATAACCTTTGATTGCTCTAAATTGCCCCGAATCGCTCTGAATGCAAGGTGATAAAAAATGAAGTGAATTCAACCTTATATCCTCCAATAAAAACCCTAATCTTTCATTGACATCAATGACTTCTAGTGAAAGATACCATATCTGAAACAAAACATATCCATGCTAGATAAGAATCTACAATGTCTAGAACATATTCTAGAACCTCTTCTTGGGCCATATGTAGCATCTTCATGAATTTTTTCTACCCCTAAGGCATTTGCCTCATTTACTGGATGAGATACTTGCTAGTGCAGGAGTAACCTCCTTTGTTGGATAAGTAACCGGTGCATTCCCATTTGCAGATTGTTCTTCAGTCTTCTTGACCCATCTCTGAGTATGATCTTGCAGGATTTCATTAACCTTCTCTTTTCCTTTCTCATTTGATCCTCCATTACCAATTGGTGGATTTCTGCTTCTACAAAATTTAGCAATATGTCCAGCCTCATTACATGCATAACATGTAACATTGTTCCTTTGAATTGCTTTTGTAAAACTGGTATAATTGCTTGACTTGCACTGATTAGCCATATGTCCAAATTTTCCACATGCATAACATTTAACATTGATTATGCAATCTTTTGTCTTATGACCATACTTATTACATTTAGAACATTGACTGGGAGGAGAATCAGGGTTCTGATTTGCTCTGTTTCTACATTGCCTAGCCATGTGACCAAATTTATTACAAACAAAACATCTACCATTAAGTTTATAAGCATTAAACTGCCTTGCCAATGGCTTATGGTTTTGATCTTCATTAGTAGTACCAAAACCCTATCCTTTTTCAAATTCAAGTCCACTAGAATATCCAATCTACCTTTGTCTCTTTAATAACTCATCTAGTTGTGCTAAACTAATCTTTATTTTTTCTTTGTACTCACTTGCAATAGTTATTTGTCTTAGAATTATCATTTGTCTCTCAAGCTATTGTTTATTACTCTAGGATTGTACTAAATCAGTTCTCAACATATCATTCTCATGAAACAACCTACCACATTCTTCAAATTTGTTCTTCAAGGATACAACAAGATTTTCTTACTTTTTCTTCTGGTCCCCAATGTCTTTAGACATTCTCATATTTATATCTTGCATTTTATTTCTCATAACCATGTTCTCCTGACTTAGTTTCTGATAATGTTCCCTAAGTGCATCTTTCTCTTCATCATCTTGATTTTGCAAAATTTCCTTCCTCCTAGCTTGAACAGATGATAGCCTCTCCTATATGAAAAGAATGAATTCCTTAGAAGAATATGATTCATCTTGTAGATTTAAGTTCTTCAACCTTTCAACATCATAATCTTATAGTGCCATCTCAAGTTGCTTTTCCAAACCCATGTCCATGGATTCAGGGTTCAGGATCCTCCTCAAGCTGTTAAACTTCCTCCGAGGCACAAGGATTTGATACCAATTGTTGGAATATGATAAAACTAAGAGGGAAGGGGGGTGAATTAGTGTTATACTGGAAAGTTCAATTTTAACCTTATGAAAACATGCATACACCAACTGGTATACCGGTACATACAAAATTGAAAGAAGTAAAGAAATGAATAAGAGAATCAAAAAAATGAGAACCATAACACATAGAATTATACGTGGGAAACCTCAAAGAGGAAAAACCACAATGGGATTTGTGACCCACAATATCAATCCATTGGCCATATGAAGAGATATTACAAAATATAGAGGCCTACACTTGCAAGAAGGCTTACAGCCTAGAGTACACTGCTCAATCATAAAAGGAGCCTCACTTACTGCATATAAATCCAAACTACAATTTGGAGGTGTTGAACTGCAAAAGATAGAATCTTCTATGCCTAAATATAGGTCAGGTTAAGCTCTATTTGTTCTGGTCTGAAACCCTAAACCCTTTATCATAATAACCCTTACATAAATATCCTCACATACATAATCTCATTGATATATTTCACACCATATCATATTCACATCTCCATTACATTACAATATCAAAATGATCTAATCCATCTGACTTATATACCATATACAACTTATCATGCCTTATGTTGGCTTACAGAGATAATTAAAATATCAATATACATGTCAACTAGATAACATAAATACATGAATATCAAAAACAATTTCTGATGTTGAATCCAAGAGATGTCAACCTCCAATATCGATAACCTTATTCTAAACCATGTCAGCCTACATTTTCAGTAACAAAAGAAATCCTTCTATCCTATCAGTGTTGGTGTTGGTGTAATGTCTATGAAGTGTTTGCCGGTACACAACTGAACCAAAACATGAAGTTGGAATAAGATACCATGTTGCCATCAATGACAACATACTGAAACCAACCAATTGAGTGTCAATTGCCAATAATTATGTCCTATTTCAACCTTTAAGGGTAGATTTTGCATATCAAAACATCTTGGAATCGGCTGTAACTTTGGGATTTGCTCTAATATCATCATATCTAACAGCCCTGAAAATTTGGTGAAAAGTTGGTCGGATCATGGCAGGAGTGCACATGGTCCTCGACTTTTTTCCCAAAATTTTGAGAACATAATGATATGATATTATAATTCTTAACCCCAAACGATTGGCTGGAAACTCAATTCCTAGGCTGGCCTAAAGACATAATTAAGTCAAAATTAAGATCTAGGGTTTCTTACATAAGAGCTCTCTTTCTTCAATTGAAGGAATCTAAGATCTATCAAATCTTAGGGAATTTTCAGCAAAGCAAGCATAAGGATCCTTCTATGTAGTGAAAGAGAATCCTATGTGGATTCTTCAACAACATTCATCACGCATTTGTCAAGAATTCATTATCCATTAGGAGCCTTGAAGACATTGAAGAGTAATAGGAGATCTAGTGGCAATATCTCTCCCTTGGGGATCGATATGATTTCATGTTATTTTCATGTCTTTGTATGAGCTTCTTTTCATCAACTTGAATATTTACATTCATTCTTGAGATCACTTTGCATCATTGATTTATAGAATTTACTTTTTCAATTACAAGCATTTAGGGTTTACTCTTTAGGGTTGCTCTAGATTGTTTGCATTCATCCTAGGCTCTTGCATGCACACAATATTCCTGCACACACTATTTTACTATACAAATCGACTATTTGTGGAGGTGGAAATCACCAACATAGGGGTTTGAATGAGGCAAAACCCTATATAGCCACCCAAACCTTCCCTTTTCAGTTGTAGGTGTAGAAATAGGCATCTAGAGCAGTTTCAGATCAGGAAAAGGCACAAGAACCACCCAAAAGTCTCAAATTTGCAAACAAATATCAAGGATAGGGGCATGGAACCATGGTCCTTCCCAGGATAATGGTGTGGAGCCAAGTCCTCCTCAGAATCAGTGATTTTTAGCAGGTTTCAGGTTCAGGACCTTCAGATTACATCTTTCTAGTTACAACTCTCTTTTAGATTCGCAAGGATAGTGACATGGCACCCTGCTCCCAGTTAGTTTGGATTAGTTTGTAGCATCAAGTACACATCCAAAATCCTCCCCCATTCATGCTTTCAGTATCTCAATTTCAGATCTGCAAGTTTCATCAATTTCAAGTTCATTTGTGCTTCATTCTTTATCTGCTAGTCTAGTTGATCATTCAAGCCCTAAGAGGTGATCCTTGGCTCTCTCTTTCTGACAAGAACTAGCCAAAGTGATCTATCTCCCTAGACTTTTTTATATTCTGAATGTGTTGGAAAAAGTGGGATTAGGTCCTAGTCACCCAATCTTGCTTTTCTTGCCTCCACATTTTGGTGAAGGCAACGTGAATCCAAACTTCTTCAATTCCTATTTATATTCTCATATCTAAGTGTTTTTTCTATTTAAAATTCAAATTTACATTTACAAGTTTCAATTTCTTGCAAATTTAAAAAATTTAGAGGTTAATTTTGTTAAAAACTTACTTTTTTTTTCAATTCAATATTGAACTTGTGGATAGCTTAATTTGGATCATTAATTTTAGATCTCATTTAGGAACACATTTCACTCAGAAATTTTGTTTTCTATTTATCAAAATTTAGAGTGCTTTCATTGGTTAAAATTTAACATTTCCTTCTATTTTGCATATGCTATTATTTGAAAGAGGGAAATTATTGTCATGATGCATTCATTTCGTAAACTTGATAATGGGTTAGCTTCCCTTGCTTCAATTTTTCCATCTCTTAAAATAACCTCCTCCTATCTATTACAAAATTTTAGTGCCTAAAAGATTTTTTACCAACCCCTTCAAAAATCTCCCATGCTTCGAGGATGAATATTTGAAGAGTGATCTTGACAATTCTCCTAAAAAGTGCCCTTCTCGTCTAGCTATCTTAGAGAAAGAGGATGTTATCATAAACACTTGTTACTTTACCTTCTTTACATGATGCCTCTCTAAGTGAAAATGTATTGATGGACATTGACTTATCCTCTCCTAAATTTGGTCTTACCAATGGAGGCATGTTAGTATAGCAAGACGTTATGAGCATTTCTTTCAAAGATCTCTTTCCTAAGCATGAATCTTTGGAGAAATATGTTCATCTCCCTCCTAAAGAATAATCCCCTCATGAGGATCACTTTGTGCAAGAAGATGGTATTGTCCCTACTTTTCCTAGTGATGGTATTTCCTCTTTTGACTCCAACAAAAATCCCACTAGAGATGACATATTAATGAGAAATGCTTCTCCTTGCCCCAAAGCTTGTCTTACCCATAAAAATGCCTTGGAAAAAGAAGATGAAATCATAATCAACTTCCTTAATTCTCTCTCCCCTAAACATCCCATTGAACACATTTTGAGGAAAGAGGATGATTTAGACACATTTAATGATGTTCTCCCTCCTAAGGATAAAGAATTAGTAAACAATGTTATCCCTTCTCCTGAAATTGGCAATAACAACAAGGACATCTTGGTGCAAGATATTTCTAATATTTTTTTCAATGACCTCAGTATTTGGGATGAACCATTAGAAGAAGGTGTTGATTATTCTCTACCATATGAGAGTAACCCTCTTGATAGTATCTCACCCTCCATGAATCTCAATCATTCTCCCTTTAAAAATAAAACATCTCCCTCTCCTCAACTAGGTTCTACTCATAAGGATACCCTAGGTCAAGGTAATATTGTTGACATGTCTTTCAAAGATCTCCCTCTTAAAGGTGAGACTTTAGAAAGTAATGTTGATCCTTCTCCTAGAGAGTCTATTCCCCATGTAGATCCTTTCATGATAGAGGATGATATGACCTTTCCTAGTAATACTCTTTCTTCTAAAACATCAATGCCTAGCCCTAGTCTCCCTCCTAAAATTGATCTTATCCATGATAATATTTTACTGCTAGAAGAGACTATCAACAATTATTACAATAATCTTGTTCATTCTTCTTCTAAAGACACCTTTGATATTCCTAGACAATCTTCAATTGAAATTTGATACATGTGAATGAAATACCTAATAAACCCCTCTTCACAGTTCAAGGTGCTTGTCCTTCTCAAAATTCCCAATGTAAGGCTATCTTAGTGGTTTGAGGTGGTTATGCTGATGATTATTTTTGTACTCCTATGGAACCTATTCTTATTGTGAAAGGAGGTTATCCTACTAAGAGCCCTTATGAGTATGCTAGAAAAATTACTGGAGAGAATTATAATACAGTTTCTCATACCTATAACACAAGAAATAATAGGCAACCTAGTCCTCCTCTAGTTATCCCAACTTCACTTCCTCCCTATCAGCCTATTCTTCCTCAAGCACCTCATATATCATAGACCCTTAGTAAGGAGTATGATCTCATTGAATAGCTTAAAGCTACTCCTGCCAAGATTTCTATTTGGGATTTGGTTAAAACTTCACCTTCTTATCATGGGATGTTATAAGACACTTTGAGAAACTTAGATGTCCCACCTACAGTGACACCTAATAACATGACTGCTTTCATTGATCATATGAATAAACCTAAAGCTTAGATTGTATTAACACAAGATGAGTTACCTTATCGTGAAATTCAACATCAATATGATCCCCTTATGATTGTGGTTATTATCAACAATAGTGCTATTAAATGAACCCTTATGGATAATGGATATGGCCTTAATGTTTTTGGTGTAGACTTATTAGATAAGATTAAAGTGGATTGTTCTCTCATCAAACCTACTTCTCTTACTATTCAAGGCTTTTATAATGTTGCTAAACAATATCTAGGTGTCAAAACCTTGCTTGTTAGGGTAGGTCCTATTGTTTTACCTACACCTATTCATGTTATGCCTATAATTTGACATATAACCTTCTATTAGGGAGACCTTGGATTCATAGCATGCAAGTTGTACCCTCAACTTTGTATAGGCAAATCAAGTTCATTTATAATAATATGACATATACCTTATTAGCTAATAAAAAAATTCAAGAACCATTAAAACATGTATCTTCTTGTTCAACTACTTTCCATTCTTCTCCTAATCTTGCTACTTCTTCAAATACATCTATTTCCTTTAATGATTTTGTTCCCTCTAGTACTCCTGATTCTTCTACTGAATCAAAATCCACTCCCAAAGATATCTTTCCTCCTGAAGGAGTGCTCTTAGATGATGATTGGAGATCTCTAAAATTTACCCCTACTTTTATAGGAGAATATAAAGTATCTTGGAAAGGATCTAAGATTGAGAAGGAGATATCTAAGGAGGAACCTAAAGAGAAACCCACTTTGTCTAACCAGCTACCTAACCACTTTGTGGCTTCTTCTAATTCAAATAATTCTTCAAATCCTTCCTCTAATTCATATAGCACTGAGACCTATGAGGCATCACCACCTCTTTTCGATTTGGCATCTCTTTATGGTCCTGGTTTTTACATTTTAGCTAAGAATGGCTATGATGGCAATGGTTGTGGCACAAATGAACAAAGAATTAAAGTTCCTATAGAACATAGTACACATGAATCTTCATTTGGACTTGGATATATTCCTTCTAAGCCTACCAAAGCATCTAAAATACCATCTTTCAATGTGAATTCTATATTTAGTAGTGATGATGACCTCACCTCAATTAAATCACCTTTTACTTCTTTAAACACTCATCCCCGTCATAAGGAAATGTTGGTGATGAAAAAATCTCTTTATGAATCTCCTCAAGAGATTTCTAATCCCACTTATGAGACTTTATCTTCTACTTATTTTAAAATCCCTTCTTCTCGGAATAAGGATCTAATGTATTACACTTATCCCTCTCCTAATATTTCTTGTGTGCAAGAAAAGTATGACTTAGTGGCCTATTATTCTCCTATAAACTTTTCTCTTTCTAAAGACATTTTAAAATTCATCATCTTATACATCTTTTTAATCTCAATTATAGTAGAGCATTTAACATGTAATATTCAAATACCTCATTCAATCTATCATGTCTTTTGATTACATTAATGGCTATTATGTTGCTCATCATTATGTGACATTGGTACCTCATTTACTGGGGGCTCTTTGTCATTCATGATGGTACAATTTCACGTGCAATCATACTTTTGGAAGCAACATAATATCCTATTTCTATCTCACCTCTTGTCCCTATATATGGGGGGAAAGAGTGATTTCAAACATCCCTTCTTCTCAAAGATTAAAATTTCCCCTTTGTGAAGTAGTGTCTTCTATAAGGGTTTCTTATTTATTGTAGAGGTGTATTCATATTTGAATTCCTTCTCTCATGTTGGAACAAGCATCACTAATGGGGATGTCCTTAATTGGGACCTCCTCCTTGGTGTTGGAAGTCTTTGATCATTCATCAATTTCCTTTCTTCATTGAGTAGTATATTTTATAATAAATCCTTCTATTTTGTCCACGTGTATATCCCTGATGAGGATCTCTTGCCTTCTTTTAGAAGAGTGTTGTTATAAATAATCTCTCTTTTATGTCATATCAATCCTCTACTCTTTTCAAAAATCTTGCATTCATTCATTCTAGAAGATGGTATATTTATCTAAGACAACTCCTCTTGAAGGTAGATGTCTTTTGAACAAAGATCTCTTTTCCTCCAAGGATCTCCTTTACACTTATATAGTAAGATATCTCTTTTCATCTATCTTATCCTTGCTTGAAGAGTATTCCCTCTCTCACTTGGATTTATGACATTGTTGCATGATGGATATCTTCTTTGTATCAAAGGTAGGTATCCTTGTTCTACTTTCCTTAAGATATCAACATTAAACTATGTTGATATCTTAAGGCGGGGGGGGGTAACCCACACTGCTCCTTTTGTACTATATTTCTCTTGTTCACTGTATCTCTTGAATAATGGGTCATTCTTAGAACCAGAGAACAAAATCTTGGAGAGAGATGTCACACCTTTCTTATACATCTTATATAGGTTGTAGCATACTTGGGAATAGACTCCTATGAGGCGCTTCGAACCTCACTTGCACACACATGCACGAGGTTGAGTGGAACAAATGGTGTTCTCAATCTCCTCTATTACATGGATCACCCAGACAGACTCTGGGGGCTAGTTTTTCATGTCCTTCTCTCCATGGATCACCTAGTTTTAGGGGCAAGATGTTCATGGTTCCTTTTATCTTCTCACGGATCACCAAAGTGTGTATTCATGCTTTCTATCTCTTCTTCCTTCTCTTTGCATTTGTTTCCATTTAAATATTTCATCTTGTAGTAGAGAGCTCTCAAATCCTCACACTATATGTTGTGTTGGAATTGAGCCTTATTTATTTTCTTACCAAATGATTCTCCATTAATTTATGATTTTGTATCAAATCTTCTTGTGAGCATTTTTCATCAATCTTCATTCACAATTCGATGTGGTAAACATGATACCTTGTTTCAACTCACTAAAGTTAGCAAGCCGAAATAGGGGGGGCATATAGCTACCATCCAATTTTCATCACCTTATTTAGTAATAATTTAGGTGATTTTGTGATTTTATCTAACATGTGTTTTTGTAGGGTGCGGATCCTAATTGTGTACTGCAGATGCCATTGGGGGCTTCACTCGACAACTTATGGATATATCCTTTTTCATGAATGTTTACTTTTCTTTACTTTATCTTGTATATGCACGTAGTGTCATATGTCTGCTAAAGTGGGGGCTAAATGTAGTGTCGTAAATTGTACACCATTGCTAAGGTGGTATAATTACACACTTAGTTTAGCACCCACCTTAGGGTGTTTGCATATTGCATTGTTATTTCCCTTTAAGTATTTAAATAAATCTAAAGTCATATTTCATCATTTTACATGTTATAAAGTTGGGCCCTTTACCCTAAGCGTGGCCCTTTTCATTTTATTCCTTCAATAAATCATTTAATCATAAACCCTAATTATGTCCTATTTTGAACTGTAAGGCCCAACTTTGCAAATCAAAACATCTCAAAATCAATTGTAAATTTGGGATTCTCTCTAATATCATCATATCTAATGACCCTAAAAATTTGGTGAAAATTTGGTTGGACCATGGTGGGAGTGCACATGGTCCTCGACTTCTTTCCCAAAATTTTGGGAGCATAATTATATGATATTATAATTCTTAACCCCAAAATATTGGTGGGTAATTAAATTCCTAGATCGGCCTAAAGACATAATTAAGTCAAAATTAAGATCTAGGATTTCTTACATAAGAGCTCTCTTTTTTCATTTGAAGGCATCTAAGATCTATTGAATCTAAGGGAGTTTTTAGAAAAGCAAGCATAAGGATCATTCTGTGTAGTGAAAGAGAAGCCTATGTGGAATCTTCAACAAAATTCATCAAGCATTTGTCAAGCATTCATCATCAATTAGGAGCCTTGAAGACATTGAAGAGTAATAGGAGATCTAGTGGCAATAGCTCTCCCTTGGAGATCGGTATGATTTCAGTTTATTTTTATGTCTTTTAATGAGCTTCTTTACATAAATTTGTATATTTACATTCATGCTTTAGACCACTTTGCATCATTGATCTACAGAATTTACTCTATCAATTATAGGCATTTAGGGTTTACTCTTTAGGGTTGCTCTAGATTGTTTTCATTCATCCTAGGGTCTTGTACGCACACAAGATTCCTCCACACACTATTTTACTATATAAATTGGTTATTTGTGGATGTTTAAATCATAAACACATGGGTTTGACTGAGGAAAAACCCTATATAGCCACCCAAACCTTCCCTTTTTAGTTTCAAGTATAGAAACAGACATCCGAAAGTAGTTTCAGATCAGGAAAAGGCACAGGAACTACCCAAAATTCTCAAATTTGCAAAAAACTATCAAGGATAGGGGTAGGGAACCTTAGTCCTTCCTAAGAAAGTGGTGTTGTGCCATGGTCTTCCTCAGAATGAGGGATTTTTAGTAGGTTTTAAGTTTAGGACGTTCAGATTCCATCTTTCTAGTTACAACTCTCTATCAGATTCTCAGGGACAGTGGCATGGCACCCTAGTCCTAGTTAGTTTGGCTCAGTTTGTAGCATCAAGTACACATCCAAAATCCTCCCCCATTCATGTTTTCAGTTGTTGGATGCTTGATCAGTCCCAAAGACACTGAGAGGGGGGTGAATTAGTGTCTAATTGGTAGATGAAAGATTTAAACTTGTTTGCAAGTTTATAAGCCAAATTAATATACCGGCAAGCAAATAATAATGCAGTAAAGAGAAACAAAAGAATAAGCATCAATGCACACCATAACACATATATTTTTGGCAAGGAAACCCAGTAGGGGAAAAACCTTGGTGGGATTTGTGACCCACAATATTTACTCACTGGCTAGTATGAATAAATATTACTTATAACAATAGGGGCCTACACATGCAGGAAGGACAACTGCCTAGAGCTCACTGCTCAAAAAGAAAAGGGAGTCTCACTAACTACAATTGGATGGTTAAATCCAATAACAATGTACTACTCAGAATAGCATTTGTAATGCTAGATTCAGTACCAATTTAAGCTCTATCTAATACCTCTACCATAAACCTTGATTCACTTTTCTCTTCTCTTATTCACTCTCAAAATAAATACATCAAAGTGCATATACAATTATTTGCTAACATATACCGCTTACATACATACCTAATTACATTTTAAAATGACCTACAAGATCTCATACATATATGAGTCTTTATAATACATAATGTCGGCTATACAAATATATTTACAATACAAAACAATATTATTTCCAAGTTGGCTTGGACTGTCGGTATGATCTGCTGCCAGTGTAATTGGATGTCAGTGTGAATAATCTTTGTTGTGACTGCTAGTGCTAGTAGGTGAAATCTATTGCCGGTATAGCATATGAACCATGTTAATAGTTGGTTTCCATCAATGACAATATCAACCATTCTCATCTTGGTGTATAATATCAACATCAGTATCTCAGTTTCAAATCTACAAGTTTGTTCAATTTCAAGTTCATTTGTTCTTCATTCTTTATCTACTAGTCTAGTTGATCATGCAAACCCTAGTTTTTCTCATCATTTATAACAAGAGAAATAGAAACCCTAAGAGGTAATCCTTATCTCTCTCTTTCTCACAAGAATTATCTAGAGTGATCTATCTCCCTAGGCTCTTTCGTATTCCCAATGTGTTGGCAAAAGTGGGATTAGGTCCTAGTCACCCTATCTCACTTTTCCCGCTTCCACGATGGGTGTTTTATATTTCATTAAACTTGAGCATAATCCCATTTTCCCTTGAAAGTGCTAAGAACAACAACTAAAGTAACCCTACTCCTAAAACATAAATGAAATGATTTTGAGAAGATTTGGGACCAACTGAATCAGAACATGCAAAACATTCACTAGTGCCAAAGAGAGGGCAACAAAGTCACATTGAAAGCCACCTATGTTGTTACATTCAAACATGTCTTGAAGATATTTTACATGATATTAACTTGTAATAAGAAGACCACTAAAACAATATCAATCAATCATACTTAGTAATCCATCTAAAAACACCAAAATTCCATTGCATCTATGAAATCATTTACTCTATCCCTTGAATAGAAAGAAATCAAAAAACACAACCCAAAGCAACAAGTGTGCCTAAAGAATCAATAATAATACTTGAGTATTTCATCCAAAGAGGTTTACATTCTGATCTGGAGACAATCATCTGATAAGATCAAATCAACAAGCACATTTCAAGACACAAAAAACTTCACAACTAGGATTAGCTTCCATATATCTGAACCTAACCAAGAACACCTTACAATCTTTTTACAATTTTTCTATTTGCCTTAGCAGAAATCAAAACTAGAACCCTTCAAAATGAGGAGAAAAAGAAATGAATAGACAGAGGAGAAGACCCACTAAAACCCTAAAATGTATTAAAAATTGACACGTCCTCATCCCTGTTGTCTTCAATTTCAAATCTACATCTCTCTCCTCCAAAATTGCCTTCAATCTGCACTCTGCATCTAATCTTGGCATCTTAGAAATATGGAAAAAGACCCTGCAGTAACTTGTCACATTCACCTCTTTGCCCATTGACAAAAAAAATCCTCTTTTTGGCCCGACCAATCTCTGAATGCAGCCAACTTTTCATCTTTGACTAAAAATGGAAATCCTCCTTTTGATTAAAATTCCATGTCATTTTATGGTTGAAGTTTATTTCCCCTTGATTTACTTGTACTCTTACTTTTAGTCATCAAACATCTTTAACAAAGTCGTTCTATTGAGTAAAACTGTATTTCACTTTTTGTCACATGAGTGAAAAATAACCATACTGCTACTGCATTTTTTAGTCTCTAAAATTGGACATTCTCTCCCATTTACTCCTTCACTGCATATTGCTATAAAATGACTTGTTATTTATTATTTCTCCTACTTCACAGCCTATGTCGACACCCTCCATTCCTTCGATCGGTCCTTCAGAGAAGAGAGGTAGAGTGTCCATTGCTATGAATGTGGTGCCTATCCTAGATGTACCTCCCATTTCATCGGTTGGGCCCTCTTCTTTCCCTAACATAGTCCTAGAAGACTTCTATTGAGCATGATACTCCTAAATCCTCTTGAGCCTAGTTTTTCTCATCATTTGTAACAAGAGGAATAGAAACCCTAAGAGGTAATCCTTATCTCTCTCTTTCTCACAAGAATTATCTAGAGTGATCTATCTCCCTATGCTCTTTCGTATTCCCAATGTGTTGGCAAAAGTGGGATTAGGTCCTAGTCACCCTATCTTGCTTTTCCCGCCTCCACGATGGGTGTTTTATATTTCACTAAACTTGAACATAATCCGATTTTCTCTTGAAAGTGCTAAGAACAACAACTAAAGTAACCCTACTCCTAAAACATAAATGAAATGATTTTGAGAACATTTGGGACCAACTAAATTAGAACATGCAAAACATTCACTAGTGCCAAAGAGAGGGCAACAAAGTCACATTGAAAGCCACCTATGTTGTTACATTCAAACATGTCTTGAAGATATTTTAAATTCTATTAACTTGTAATAACAAGACCACTAAAACAATATAAATCAATCATACTTAGTAATCCATTTGAAAACACCAAAATTCCATTGCATCTATGAAATCATTTACTATATCCCTTGAATAGAAAGAAATCAAAAAACACAACCCAAAGCAACAAGTGTGCCTAAAGAATCAATAATAATACTTGAGTATTTCATTCAAAGAGGTTTACATTCCGATCTGGAGACAATCATCTGATAAGATCAAATCAACAAGCACATTTCAAGACACAAAAAACTTCACAACTAGGACTAGCTTCCATATATCTGAACCTAACCAAGAACACCTTACAATCTTTTTACAATTTTTCTATTTGCCTTAGCAGAAATCAAAACTAGAACCCTTCAAAATGAGGAGAAAAAGAAATAAATAGACAGAGGAGAAGACCCACTAAAACCCTAAAATGTATTAAAAATTGACACGTCCTCATCCCTGTTGTCTTCAATTTCAAATCTACATCTCTCTCCTCCAAAATTGCCTTCAATCTGCACTCTGCATCTGATCTTGACATCTGAGTAACTTGTCACATTCACCTTTTTTCCCATTGACAAAAAAAATCCTCTTTTGGGCCTGACCAATCTCTGAATGCAGCCAACTTTTCATCTTTGACTAAAAATGGAAATCCTCCTTTTGATTAAATCATCAAACATCTTTAACAAAGTCATTCTATTGAGTAAAACTATATTTCACTTTTTGTCACAAGAGTGAAAAATAACCATAGTGCTACTGCATTTTCAGTCTCTACAATTGGATGTTCTCTCCCATTTACTCCTTCACTGCATATTGCTATAAAATGACTTGTCATTTACTGTTTCTCCTACTTCACATCCTACATCAACACCCTCCATTCCTTCAATCAGTCGTTGAGGGAAGCGAGGTAGGGTGTCCATTTCTGTGAATGTGGTGCCTATGCTAGATGTACCTCCCATTTCATCGGTTGGGCCTTCTTCTTTCCCTAACACAATCCTAGAAGACTCCTATGGAGCATGATACTCCTAAATGCTTTGGAGCCTCTCTTGGTGGTTCTCACCTCCATCATAATTAGTGTGTGCATGAGTGTAAGAAATTTTGATGAGCCATGGCTCAACAACATGATGTTTCTCTACAATCCCCTGGTGCCTCTTTGGCACCCGGTCCGGTTGTCTTAGAACCCATTTCTTTGGATGTTCCTATCTATATAACCTTTTTGGTTTTTCTTCCTGTCGCTTCAGGGTCTATTGATGAGCCTCCCCCCAAATGGGTGTACATTTTTATTGCTCCTTCTCTAGAGCCGCCCCTCATCACTTCTTTTCTGAATATGCCTCTATTATCCTGACCCGTTGATATGTTATACACACAGGTGATATCTAGCGCAACTTTGTCTACTCCCACTGTCTTGCAACCATTCCAACATCAGAGATTTCTTGGAGTCCTTCAGCCTGCTACGACTAATAGGAGACCTATTTCTTTTGTCTAACGCAAAGGCAAGCTTGAACAGGGCCTTGTTCTAGAGTTTCGAAGACGAAACTCCTTAGAGGTATGTTCCTCACCCTCTTCTATGCCAATTTTAGTGCTTCTTGGTTTTCCCTTTTCTGTGTGTTTGATTGAGAAGGCCTTGGCTTCTCTTGATTTTGTCACTACCCCTCTTCTAGATGTTGGTAGTCCTGTTGTGATTTCATCTTCTTCGAGTGAGTCATACGCTTCTTCTAAAGAGGCTTGCATGTTCGACTCATTGGAGGACATCTCGACCTTGTCTACTATCTTCACATGACCTTTGACCCTTACCTCATCTAAGCTTGTGGATGCAGAAATTTCTACTCCTTCATCCCTTGCCCTCACTGCTAGTGAGGCAACCGGTAAAGCTCTTGTGGTGGTACCTATCCAAGCTCGTCCTCCTTCTCCCTATGATCTAGATTGGGAGGATGACGATCTCCTATGGGATGACCTTTAGGATATTTATCTCTTACCTCCATCTTTCTAATTGCATTCCTTCGTACTTGATTTATATGTTTCTTCCCTCCCAGAGGACCCAGGTTACTCTTTAAGTACTTGGATACCTCACGTTGATTGTCTTTATCCATTGTGTTCTCCTGGAGAACCTGAGTTACTCTGTAGGTGCTCAGATATAGGAGATTTTTTGTCGTATATCTTCTTATATTTATTTCTCTATTTCTTCTATTTGTCATACTTTCTTTATCAATATTCGAGGATGATGCAAAGAATATGAGGCTTCTTTATCCTTCTTCCATGTTGACCTTAATTTTTATTTTATCTTTGTTTTCATGTGCTCTTCTTCAAATCTGAGAACTTTGGTTCTATGATGATATGCCCATCTCATAGTTGTATTGCATATCTCTTCTCACTACTATGGGTTATGATGCCAAACTATCAGATCCCCGTGTCCTCTTGCCTTTCATTTATGATGTTGTGGATATCTTTGTGTCAACAGCTAATGGTGTCAACCCAAAAAAACATCTCACTATGTTGATGTACACCACAAATGCTCTTCTCCTTAGAATGACATGTCTTCCATGCATATCATTCTAATAGGGTGCCATCATATTTGTGCTTCTGCATAATCTTCTTTTGTTATTTTGACTCTTGCATTATCATTTCTTGTTGATCACATTTCCATGCTTTCCTAGGTGGGGTCCAAACCACTTGATCCTTTGCTTTATCTTTTTTGCCTAGATGGGGGCCAAACCATTTGATCTATCTCTTTTGTTTTCCTTGGAAGGGTCCAATCTACTACTTACCTAATCTATATTTCATCGCCCAATCACATGGCTATCTAGTGTATCACTACCCATGCCGACAAAAACCTATCTATATCTCACCCTATTGTATGGTTATCCATACTGACATATCTCATTGCCCTATCATATGGCTATCTAGCATAATGTACTTTGCTATCCATACCAGGGCATTCTATATCATGGCGACCGTTTATCAAGTATCTTTTCATAGCTAGGGGCTTTCCTCCTAAGTGAGGCTCATTTTTGTTACGCTATCTCTTCTATCATTTATCTCTATCTCTATCTTTTATCATATCATCCAGCATGTTAGTTTGTAGCTAGGATGTTTGTGATGCATAAAATAATAATATCTTTTACAAATTTTAGCTTCATCTTGTTGGGGGAAACCTCATCTAATCAATGAAAATCAAACTCCCTATCACGACTCTCTATCTTCCTCTACTTTAGCTTCACATCTCTCGGCAAAAAAATGCTTGCTAAAGTGGGGGCAAAATTTAATATAAAAAATGGCACCCTATGCAATTCAACATGACAGGTGGCACTTTCCTCCACATCATCAGAGGTCGAGTGCCACCATCTTTTTCCTTTTGTCCATCGAGACTGCCTTGTCAGCTTCAACCTGGAATTTTACCAACTTCATCAACCTGTCATCCTCGAGACATTAGTGTGGTGTGATAGTGTCCCGTGAATATGATAGTCTAGAGGTAGCCGTTTGAGCATTTTGAGGATCTTTCGGTAGGTTGGAGCTCTTATAATTCCTTTTGGATAGCATCCATGACTTTCCTCACAAAGACCGCAATAGTAACAACTCTCTAGATAGCTCACGACATCATTTTCATAGCACCTTGGAAGGGGAGTTTCATCACAAAGACCGCAATAGTAACAACTCTCTAGATAGCTCACAACATCATTTTCATAGCACATCAGAAGGGGAGTTTACTTATTCCCTTCTCCTTTTATCCTAAGCATGATCATTTTCCTATCTTGCATTCTTTTCCAATTATCTTTAACAGTTGTTTTCCCCATGGCTCTATCTGGGTTGCCCGTGGAGGTGGAAACACCAAAATGGGGGTCTAACTTAAGAAGGCTCCAAAACACAACCCCCAACATTTTCCTTCTCGTTTGTGTGTAGGTTCTTAATCATGGAGGAATAGTCACTTTACAGAAGGTGCCAATAGTTGATAAGTTGTAAGTTCCTTTCATCTCTTCTCTTCTATTCCATCCTAGTTATTTCAAATTTTGTGATAACTAGCTTAGTTTTATCATTTTCCGTATTTATAATATAATATAGTCATGTTTGTGAATTTTTATATGACTTTTGTACCTCGTCTATACAGGACGACAGCACGCTGCACTGGTATCCCTAACCTGCATGCTCATCCTCTAGACAAAGGCTAGGCAGAGTCATCTGAGAGCATCAGATTGCGGTGAATTGATCCAATATATTATTTTTAACCACTAGCTCTCCTTAGTGCCAATTCAAGTGAGGTATCAGAGGGTCAATTTGTTCTCTAGGATCCATCATCCTTGAGGTAACTGATTTCCTCCATTATAAGTATATAATTATAATTGAAGATTGAAAATTACTTAGTTAATTAGAAGCATGAGATTTCCACAGTCCATATCAATGCTGCTAAGTAATTTCTGGATTTGACTCTGTGAATTTTTAGTATTACCAACATTTTGGATCAAACTCCATGATCAACCATCAGGGTGATAGCAAGAGAAGAGAGTAGAAAATAGGATATTAGCAGACCAAGAGGACTAAATAGATGAAGGAGAGGAAAGTCCCAAGAATCAAGGAGAGACAAGGGATCAAAAAAAGGATAATAAAGAAGATTAAAAACACCCAACAAATTGGACAAAGAAGATAAAAAATTAGAAAGGAAAGAAATACCAACATAAAATGAAGATAGATAGTTAAAAAATGAAAGAATATAAATAAATAAATAGATACAAATAAATATTAAAAATAAGAAGAAAAGGGAATGAATAAAAAGAAATTCAAAGTAACAATTAGAAAAAAGATATAAAAATAAGGAAGACCAAGAGAAGAAAATAAAAAGAATAAAGAGAATTCGATAAAGAGAAAAATAAAAATAGGTAGGAAATTGGAATAAAATAAGTGAATGAAAGAAACAAGGTAACTAAAATCAAGAAACAAATTAAATAATAGAAAAAGAGAGTATACGAGAAAACTAAGAAGAACAAGGGGGAAAAACGTAAAGACTAGGGAAAGGCAAGAATGATGACGGGAAGAGGGCAATTAGTGGGTGGGTGAACTAGGTCTCTTGAGGATGTTTAAGAGTGGGTTCCAGGTGGAACTTAAATTCCAACCACTATCTCGATTTAGGTTGAAGGGGTGATTGTAAATTTTGAGAGCTTCTTTGAGCTTCTTCCTGAAGAAGTTGTCTTCTTTATCTAAGACTTGAGTATCTTCTAAGGGGATATGATGCTTAGTCTTGGAGGAATGCTTAGCGAGGGACAACTTTAGAGCACGATCATGTCTAATGTCGGCCCAATGCTCTTTGATTCTAGTGCTAACTGAGTGTCCTTTCTCTCCAATGTAGGGGGTGCCACAGGAACACGTTATCTTATAGACCCCAGGCTTAAGGAGAAGATCTTTAGGGTCTTTGGAAGGAGGGATTTGACTCCTAAGGGTGTGAATAGGTCTGGAGGTGCAACGAAGACCCTTTTTAAAGAGGATTTTGGCAATCTTGTTGGAGAGGCCTTTGATGAAGGTGAGGGAGGCAATAGGGCCAAAGGGTGGTGATCGAGGTCAGGGATTCCGAACCCATTTAGATTTAGCTTGCTTGATAGCTCTAGAGTTATGCTTCCTTTTGTAGCCATTGGATGAGAAGATGTGATAAAGGTGAGCAATCTCTAGATCAATGTGTTCCGCATCACAAATCATAAAAGAATGAGAGGTTAAAGTGTTGAGAACACCTTCTTTTTGGGCAAGATGGTGATGAGAGAAAAAGTGAAGGTACAAATCCATGTGGGTGGATTTGCAGAAGACCTGACAGGCTAAAGAACCATCAGGTTTTGTGGTGAGAGGGATATCAAGAGAAGGAAGTTGATTATTGCATTCAATCTCTTTTGTGAAGGAGATATAGTGGTTAATGTTATTTAAATGGAAGTGAAACTCCTCTAATTTATCACAAACATGGGGCCAACAGATGTTGGTATTGTCAACATAGCGCTTCCACCACTTTGGTTTTAGTGGAAAGGAGCTGAGAGCAATGTTTTCGAAGTGTTCCATATAAAGGCTGGCAACAATAGGAGAAAGAGGAGAACCCATAGGAACCCCTTCCACTTGTTCATAAAAAGAACCTTGAAACAAAAAGAAGGTGGTTCTAAGGAATAATTCAAACAAGCTTACGATCTCCCTGTTCATTTTAAGTTTAACTAACTCGATAGAGTTAGGGATGGGAACTTCGGTGAAAAGCGAAACAACATTGAAACTGACTAGGATGTCATCATTATCAAGCTTCTTATCATGAATGGAGAATGAAATGGGCTGAATTTTTTATGAAAGAGCTCGATTTACCAAAGAGGGGGGTGAGGATCTTAGCCAAATGGGTTGCAAGCTTATAAGTCGAAGAGTCAATGGTGTCCACTATGGGCCTGAGGGGAATATCGGCCTTGTGTATTTTTGGGACACCATAAATACGAGGAGTAGTCTCATTAGTGGGGAGCAATCTCTTATTGGTGGAATCATCAAAGGAAGACCCTCAGATCATAGATTTGACTTTTTTCATGAAATTGGACATGGGGTTCGAAGCTAGTAATTTGTAGCTATTGTTATCAGATAGAAGAACATGCATCTTGTTTATATAGTCTGGCTTTTTCAAAACAACAATAGAATTTCCTTTATCATGTTTAGAAATAATGAGGTCATTGCTTTTTAAAAATTGCAAAAAGTGCAAAACTTGACTTTAGGGACATTATGCTAGGGGGGTTTGGCATGCCGAAGAGGGACTGCATAGTCTTGTCGGACTTCTTAAGAAAGAGTCTTTGTTGCACCTTCAAACCTATTCGCACCCTTAGGATTCAAATCCCTCCTTCAAAAGACCCTAAAGATCTTCTGCTTAACCTTGGGGTCTATAAGATAACGTGTTCTTGTGGCACCCCCTACATTGGAGAGAAAGGATGCTCAGTTAGCACTAGAATCAAAGAGCATTGGGCCGACATTAGACATAATTGTTCTCTAAGGTCAACCCTTGCTGAGTATTCCTCCAAGACTAAGCATCATATCCCCTTAGAAGATACTCAAGTCTTAGCTAAAGAAGACAACTTCTTTAGGAGGAAGCTCAAAGACGCTATCAAAATTCACAATCACCCCTCCAACCTAAATCGAGATAGTGGTTGGAATTTAAGTTCCACTTGGCACCCGCTCTTAAACCCCCTCAAGAAACCTAGTTCACCCACCCACTAATCACCCTCCCCCCATCGTCATTCTTGCCTTTCCCTAGTCTTTAGGTTTTTCCCCCGTGTTCTTCTTAGTTTTCTCGTATACTCTCTTTTTCTATTATTTAATTTGTTTCTTGATTTTAGTTTCCTTGTTTCTTTCATTGACTTATTTTATTCCAATTTCCTACCTATTTTCA